>NC_053027.1:22631416-22742883 GCF_003073215.2 Triticum urartu | reverse complement strand
GAATTCTCTAGCATATTTATCTTTTTTCTAGTTAGCCGGTAACCCAGACGACTTGTCATTCAGACAAAGCCTTTGGATTAGGGAAACGTTTCCAGCCGGCAGTCCGGCCGAGTCTTCGGCCGGACGCGCGCGCTTCGTTCGATTGCGCTGTATCCTGCGGCCCCGCGTGCCTCTCGTTTGACTAATTGCCTCAGCCCACCACCAATCGTTTCTTTTTTCTTTCTCCCGTTTCCTTTCTTCTTCCTCTTATTCCTTTTTCTTCTCTCTCCTGCACAGGAGGATGGCGAGGCACATGTTGCTTGTGACAGATTTTTGGACTCCCCATGCTGCAGCCGCGTCCTGTGGAGCTACGACTCGAACGATTTTCATTGCCTCCTCTTCCCCTCATTGCTGACGGTGCAGCAGTCGCCATGGATGCGCTCATAGACAACTTTTTTTATGGAGTGTTGCAACCAGCCCCGGGAGATGCTACATCCGGCTGCGAGGGATGTTACAACCGACAAGTTTTTTTCTTGGAACCAACCAAAGGTTCTGTCGCTGATTTTTTTTTTGGCTGGAACCAGTGTCTTGTTTTGCTACTACCGGCGGTTTCATTTGCTACTACCGGCGACAACGTTTTTTTGCGACATAATTCATGAAGATGATGCAACCTCGACGACGGGTGACAACATTTTTTTGCTGCAAACTATGAAGTTTTTCGCTACCACCGGCTATAGGGTTTGTTACCACCATACACAGCGGCCGGCCGGCATTTTTCTTTTGTGTTTTGCTACAACCACGTCATTTTTTGCTGCAGTCGGCAACCACAGAAGCTACATCGGGTTAACATTTTTGCTACAATGACGATGGCGGGCTGTAGCGGTAAGTTTTTTGCTGGAAGCGATAAACCTTTTTGCTACAACAGGTATCGTTTTTTGTTGGAACTAGCAAGAGCCTCGGGAGGGCACACGGCGAGGTACAACGCGACCACAACGACAGGTGCTGCGGTCGGCGGCCGGCGTTACCGGAGATGTGGCCATGTCCCCCGGAGCCGGAGCTGCAAGCCTGCAACCACGAGTGCATGTTGTTGCATGCATGAAGCCGATGAGAAACGCAGGCGGGGAGGGCGGCGACTGGCGGTGACCGACGGCGAGGGCGGCCACCAGCGGCGAGGGTGACGTCCGGCTGCGGTTCTTCAAGGTTTTGCTACATCGATCGTCCATGGCTAGTGTTGGCGGCGGCGCTGCTTTGTTTTCCCCTCTGCTGTTTGGTTGAATCCGTTTAATTGGAAAGAAAACGATTTCAGATCTGACGGTTAAATGCAATCTAATCAAAAGGCCGCGCTGTGTCCGGCCGAATTGATTGCGCCGGTGCACCGGCACAGATTAGTCGCCTTTAGATTATTACCATGATATATAATAATAAGAGGAAATTTAGGTTCATACTATAGCCAAACAATGTGCCAAATTAAAATTTAAACAGTGGGGATATTTGATCAGTAAATTAAATTTTAAATATAAATTATTAGGCACTAATATTAAGCATTAGAGGAGTATATCAGACATGGTCATGTAATTAGTTTCCAAAGTGTATACATACGTGATGTTCCTTTTTTTTTCTATTTTCCAAGTGCATGAACGTACGTGTGTGTATTCTTTTTTTTGTAAGATTTGACACATATCTTTCCTAGGACAACACGTTCCTTGTTTTTTTCGAACTTAACAGGTTTCTTGTTTTTTTTAACTTAACATGTTCCTTTTTTCTTTGAAGTCAATTTAACACGTTCCTTGTTTTTGTAAGGAAGAGTCCGACTTCTTCTTGATTATTTTCCCTGGGATGCATGCAATCTTTTTAACATAAGTTTTTTTTTATGAGGAAACAAAGTGGCCTCCAGATGTATATTTTTTCAACGGGGTGGAGCCAGGGAGCACGTTGTTCGCACACGAATACGTCACATGTACCCTCGACGCCGGGGGTGATGCATCGCAGCTCACGTCGAAGGAGACCCGACCGACAGCGCGATACGCAAGACAGTCGGCGGGCGCTTTTGCAGACCCGAAACCCCGCGCACCCGAGAGGGACCCCGTCAGGGATTGCGGCGGCTATGGGCTGCCCTAGGTCGATTCGCTAGCTCGGCCCTAGAGCCTCGTGGATCCGCAGCCCTCCAGCATGAAGAACTAGCGAAGAACGAGAAGAAAAATACAAGGGAGAGATAAAAAGTAGATGAACACGAAAAAGTAGTAGATGTGTTTCTTCGATTGTGTGTTGTTTCAATCGGCCGTCACCCCCAACATATATAAGAGGCGGGTGGACTTCCCGTACAAGCAAAGAATTTATCTAGGCTTTCCTTACAAGAAAATTACATCAATTCACGTCCAAAACCCTAGTCAAATTCGGACTGGTTTATGCGAACTTTCCAAAACTGTTCGGTTTAAACTGGCTGCACATTGCGGGTCTTTTTGGCGGTGGTAAACGATCCCGGATGAAAACAAGCCCAAAAGCAATCTTGACCGTTTCGACGAGACGAACAACTTTCATGTTGAAGGTTTTTTTATCAGAGATCATCTTGAGGGTCAGATCGGTCTCGCAACATAGGCTATTTCCTCGCGCTACCCGTCAGACATGTGTCTGGTGGGGCACGCCACATCTCGCCTCGTGACAGGGCTGCACTCCGATTGCTCTAACTTTTGCATACGAACTCGAATTTGAACGATTTTTATATCAAAATCGATCGTTTCGACGAGACGAAGACAACCCGTGTAGATCATTTTTCCATCTGAGATCATTTGAATAACCTTTTGAGCCCATCTTCAACTTCTCGTTCGATTGACTATCACAGCCTCCAACCCGGCAAGTTTTCCATCCGAGTAAGCTTTCCACACCGGCAATGTTTCTACCCGGCAAGCTTTCACACCGGCAAGGTTTCACTCCGGCAAGGTTTGCACTCCGGCAAGGGTTCCGTCCTGACCGGCAAGCACCGGCGATCTTTCTGTGCCGGCAAGCTTTCCACGCCAGCAAGCCTTCACACCGGCAAGCTTTCACACCGGCAAGATTTTACCCCGGCAAGGTTTTTGCCCCGGCATGCTGCTTTATGATCGTGCCACTTTTGAGCGTCAACACATGCCCCCTGTTTTTTGGTAAAGCTAGCGTGCCGAAAAATACTTGTACCAAGTTTGTTCTAAGGACGATGTCAAGACTCCATCGGCCATTTATATGTTCTTAGGACGATAAGTATATATCAGCCATGTCTTGTGTGAACTTTCTGATGCAAACTTGGGTGAAACCTTCTCAGCTTCATTAACAATCTGGTGATAAAGTTCCATAGATATGTATCTCAATGTCATCCTCCGAACCATATTGTTCACCCTTTTGCTAGGATTTTGTAGACAATCAACAATAAACTTTCTCCAATCCTTACTTTCGCTTGCATAAAAATTTCATTAGTGGCCAAAGTTCTGGACTTCGGTTCGGCCTTACCTATGTTGACAAGACTAAGCATCGGCTATTGAGAGAAATGCAATACAACATGATGGACATGGTAGCCGGATGCTTGCTATGCCAACTCTCTCCAATTGTCATGTCTAAATATATGAACAATTTTAATGCAACCCAAGGTAAATTCTTCATCTAGACATAACCCAAGATAAACTATAAGTGATTCATCAAAACACATTGATAATCCTTGGATATTTGTTGCACTACTCAGAACGAATCACCAAAAGCCTCAATATGTATAACACCTATAGCAAGTAAAAGAGTCAATCCGAATAACAATGCATATTCGGCCTTGATTAATCGTGCATAAAAATATTCTAAGCGGCACGTGGCTTCAAAAAATAGTACCATAAGGAAATATATAAACAACACCAACACTTTGGCCATTGCTATGAATTGAACCATCAAAACATAATCTCCATAGTACTAGAGAGACAAGGCTAATATTAATATTATGCATGACATAATCCGATGTTCAGTAACAAAATCAACTATGATTTCGCCTCTTATAGATCTCAAAGATGCATAAGCCAAATCATATCCAAACAAAGTATAAGCCCACCAACCAATTCTGCAGCTATGAATTGGTCTATGCAGCATATATTCCATGACATCGGTCATGATGTCTCAACGCCATTCAATCATAATATAGGCATACATATAAATTTTCATGAGCACGTACCTTGTCTCGCTCTCCAATCAAACTAAGGACGATATTAGAATGCTACACCGTCCATGCATTGACATACTCTTAGGACGATAGATAAATATCATCGGCCATTACCATGTAAACTTCATTCAAAGCACATATAGCCGAAATAAACAAATGAAATGACAAATCAAGTATTTCGGCCCTTTGGATCAGCAACAAACTTGTAGCTAATCAAATGTATAGTGACTTGGTAATACCCTTTCATGACGTGAGAAATTATATTGCATCCATGGATTAAAATAAGCCCATTGAGGGTTACCAATCATACCTGATGACGAATTCCATGGCATAGGCGTTAACGGCATAGTTGAAGAATATGGATAATGTGTAGACCAAAGATGTTGAATCCTTCGGCTTGGTCCTTCATAGTTTTTACTCTTTTCCTTCTTCACTTTTGCCGCACTTCTTGTAATGGAGGCATGCACATAATTCTTATTTTGAGCACTTCCTTTGGGAACCCATGCCATGTTCCTTTCTTCAAGTTCTTGTGCACTAAGTTTGTGTAATTCCCTCTTTTGCCAATACGATAAGCCGAGTGGGCATCTCGGCTGTGATTCTGTTCTGACCAATGGCAATTCCTTTTTGACCTTGTGCACTGTCAACTTCTTTTCTTCAGATTTGGCACTTTGACCCTCAATAATTGGTTGCTTCGTCTCATTGCCTTTTGTAGCCAATGTCAACACTTTAATTGGCTCTTTATTATTTGAGATCAAATCTGAAGTAGCACACTTACGACCATCTCTTTTCACGCGGTAGACTTGCTTGACCACCTCTTTTTTCATCCATGGTGTCCGGACCGATTCCTTATAATTGAAACGGTCTTTAACATGTGACTGTTCAAATGTTGATCTTCTCGGAGCTGCATAATATTGGTGAGATGGTCTAAAATAAGATGGAGAATGTGCCCTTGTATCATACATGTCCCATGATGAACATGGATCTACATGAGCATAGGGAGGCATCCACGGCATTGGCATTGGCGGCCCAAAATAAGGATATGAATATGTTGCATTGAAACTCTCACTTTGCCAATACCGATCCTCATATTTGCGCCTTGGGGGTGATTTTGGTTTCTTTGCATGATTGTGCCGATAAGCATTCTTCCCTTCACTCTTCTTTTGATATTTCTCCAATAGTTCAGCGAAGGTGATTTTTGATCTTTTACACTTGCGCTTATTTCGGCCTTTGTTTTCTTTTGGTTTGCTTCATTGGATTTGCTTGTTGCCCCCCAGTCCTTGGCGTCTCCATTGTAGCTTCGATGGAATTCTCACCCTCAAGATTATGTTCATTATGCTCTTCAACAACTTCTTTACTTGAAAGCTTGATCCCATCACCTGCAGTTTTTACCTTCTCTTTAAGTGGATCGGCTTGAAGCAGCCGATGCAAAAACTTTTTGCCATCGGGACCAATCGGAATAGACTGGTCATCTCTTGGTGTTTCAACAAACTTCAATTGTCCTTTTTCAATGGCCGATTTAACTATTTGATGAAACATGTTGCAATCCTCAAAATTATGCTTGGACGAATCATGCAACTTACAATACATTCGTCCTTGGATTGATGGCTTAACATGGTGATCAAGAATTGTAATGTAATTTTTTTCAGCAACAAATCAAATATTTGAACACACATGCTTGAATTGAAGGTATACTTCTTGTTTTCTAGCTGATCTTGCTGTGAGAACGGCTTTGGAATTAAGCAAACAAATGGTTCAGATTTTGCATCACACCATTCGGCTATGCATTGTGTTTTGCACTCTATCTCCGATGTCTTTGGGTAAGATATTATACTAGCATCGGTTTTCTCAACAGAATTTAATCTTGGCTTTAAATTTCTAAAATGAAAATAGTTAGAACACACATGTCTCAATTGAGACCAAGTGCAAGCCAGGTATGAAATAAGCAAAGCTACCCAAATAGATATGAACTTTAGATAAAGCAACGGGGAAAGCTTTGGCTGTAATAATAAGTCACTATCGGTCTTTATAAATGGCGTAATGGGTTGACCGATATGCTCAATAACAACTTTATTGCTAGCAAGTAAATTACCCTTCTTCATTGGTCTTTCAAAATTACTTATGAGGATTTTTCTAATAGAAGCATCAACAATAAAGTCCTGACCAAATCTGAAAATAGGTAAATTACTTGCTAAACATACCTCTTCAAATATATTGGGAGAGCACGATGGTGGTGTGACTTGAACAATATCTTGCTCCGCCTTTGGATGGCTCCCCAACGCTTCTTCATCATCTTTTTCTTGATTCTGTGCATCATTACGTTGAAGATTTTTGTCGGCCGAACTTTGTTCGGCTACTTGTTCTTGTCCTTGAAGTTCATCAATTTCTCTGGCACGAAACTCATAGGGCAGGAAGTAGGTTCCATTAACTTTAGAAAAATCAAGTATGGTCGCTTTGCTATGCTTGCCATGCCCTTTCTCAATAATGCTTGCCCCTTTGCATTTGATGGATTCAGAATATATACTTCTTGATTCGGCTCTTTTAACCAGAGTACTTTCATGTTCTGAATCATCTTTCTTTACATTGCTTCTACCAATTGGCAATGCTTCTTTCACATGAGCCAATTTTGTTTCTTTTTGTTTCTGGCGGCGAGCGGCGAAATTGGCTTTAATCTTTTTCTCATTTTCAGCCCACTTCGGATACGATTGTCCCCCATTGCTTTTAGATTCTTTTGGCAATGGCACATGGGTGTTGCCGAAACTTTGCAATTGTGTAGGGGCTGTATAATATGATGTAGTATTAGGTGAAGGCATATGCATTGTTGTAAAACCATATTTTTGCTCGCCAATTTTATCAATTGGGAAAGATTCATCTTCTTTTCCTGATGCATTTGAATCGGCTTCGAAGGACTTTGGACCTGGCTTTATGTTTCTGCAACTAAAATAATTATAGAATATACGGCTCATATGAGTCCAAATGTTAGCCAGGCATGAAACAAACAAAGTTTTCCATATGAATACAAAGTTCAGTTGGCATGACAAGAACAACTTTGGTTTTGATAAGTTGTCACTATTAGCCTCTATGAACGATACCATGTGTTGACTATCATGATTAGTGACAAGATCCATCCTAACAAAAAGATTACTCATTTCAATTGGTCTTTCAAAATTAATTAGAATCTTACTAATAGGTGCATCAACAATATGATTTTGACCGAATCGAAAATTGAGTAAACTATCTGCTAGGTGTACCTTTGTGAAGACGTTGGAAGGAGAAGATGGTTGCACCACTGGAACAATACATTGCTCCACTTCTGAATAATTCTCCAGTGCCTCTTCCTCTTTTTCTGGATCTGGTGCCTCATCACTCAGATTGCTTGAGTATATTTCACTCGAATTGCCCGAGTATATTTCAGTTGGATTGCCTGAGTGGATTTCACTCGGACGCTCTTTGTCAGTTGAACTTTGCTCGGCCGCATTTTCCTGGTCTTGATGTTCATCGTTAACTGAACTGTGCTCAGCCATTACTGTGTTCTTGATGCTCATCAATATCTTTAGCACGAAACTCATAAGGTAGCATGTAAGCTCCCTTACATCCAGAAAAATCGAGCACAACCAATTTGTTGCGTTTGTCGTTCCTTTGCTCAGCCAAGCTTGCATCTTCTATTTTGGTACACGAGGCAATAGTTGGCTTGATGCACTCGGCGTTAGATGGTGATGCACTCGTCTGGAACGATGCACTCGGTTGGCACGATGCAACGCACTCGGCCTTAAACATCCCGTTGCTCAATCCGGTTTCAACCGAATCCACCGTATTAGCCGAGTGAATCCTTTTTTGCTGGTTTGCTTGCAAAGCTTCTTTTTTATCTTGCCTCAACAGTGTAGAAGGGCCAACATGGTTGCTACATGGAGGAAGGCACTTGACGTATTCTTGCAAATTTCCCTCTCCACGTTTCTTCTTGAGTGCTTCGTAGGCCTGTCGATATTCTGCTAGTAATTCCTCAAGGTTAGGTGTAGTAAATTCGTTGACTCTATTCCCTGTGAGCTTTGGCTTGATCTGGTCCACTTGGGCTACATATTTTTCTTTAAACTCAACCCTGCTTGGATCGGCTTGCCCCCCAATACTTTTAGGATCTTTCGGCAATGAATTGATGTTGCCGAAATTTTGCGCTTGTACAGGGGGTGTATAACATGCTGCAATGATAGGTGAAGGCATGTGCATCATTGTTGAATATTTCTCTCGACAATTTGATCAATCGGCAACACTTGGTCTTCTTTCAAAACCCTAGCTCTTATTGCCTCATAATCAGGAACCAATCCCTTATCGTCTTGCTCAAGGCAAATAGCACTAATCTTCTTATTTTGGGCTAAATTTTTTAATGCAGCCACAGCCACCTCATCTCCTGCAATATTAGGCACATATGCTCCTATAGTATCTCCATTCACTCGGCCATGACCGTGAACGTGAGCCGATTTATGAATATTTTTAGTTTCATACGCCACTGAACAATTAATCTGATGTGGTGTAGTAAATGATGTTTGAGGATAACTAGCCAAATAGCTAACAGAAGCATGGCCGATTCCCCCATTCATTGGCATGTTTGGGGATGAACCCGCATATTGCGAGCCGGCTGCCGATGGATAAAACTTTGAGATACCCTCCTGTACATGAGGAGTCCTATATTGATCACTCGAACAAATCGTGTTGTTCACCGGCATATTGAAAGTTGTTGCCGATGCACGAAAGTTCAGATTCATAAGTTGCATGTCACGATTCTCTAAATTCCAAGTTTCTCGAATGGAATAACTAGTAGGCCTTTGCTCATTAGGGCTGGCCGACATCACATGTCCGTTGAAAGATCTAGGAACATCAACATAATGGCTATTTGCATCTACGCAAGGAGATTGATGATACATGTTACCGTTGTAGATTGCAGCCGCTTGATGACGCTCTCCTCGTAGCAAGAACAGGCTGGAGACTGTTCAAAGCTTCATCCCCAGCGGAGTCAGCAAAAAGTGTGTTCGCACACAAACACGTCACGTGTACCCTCGACGCCGGGGGTGATGCACCGCAGCTCACGTCGAAGGAGACCCGACCGACAGCGTGATACGCAAGACAGTCAGCGGGCGCTTTTGCAGACCCGAACCCCGCGCACCCGGGAGGTACCCCGTCAGGGATTGCGGCGGCTATGGGCTGCCCTAGGTCGATTCGCTCGCCCCTAGAGCCTCGTGGATCCGCAGCCCTCCAGCATGAAGAACTAGCGAAGAACGAGAAGAAAGATACAAGGGAGAGATAAAAAGTAGATGAACATGAAAAAGTAGTAGATGTGTTTATTCGATTGTGTGTTGTTTCAATCGGCCGTCACCCCCAACATATATAAGAGGCAGCTGCACTTCCCGTACAAGAAAAGAATTTATCTAGGCTTTCCTTACAAGAAAATTACATCAATTCACGTCCAAAGCCCTAGTCAAATTCGGACTGGTTTATCCAAACTTTCCAAAACTGTTCGGTTTAAACTGGCTGCACCTTTCGGGTCTTTTTTGAAGTGGTAAACGATCCCGGATGAAAACAAGCCCAAAAGCAATCTTGACACCGTTTCGACGAGACGAACAACTTTCATGTTGAAGGTTTTTTGATCAAAGATCATCTTGAGGGTGAGATCGGTCTCGCAACACAGGCTATTTCCTCGCGCTACCCTTCAGACATGTGTGTGGTGGGGCGCGCCACATCTCGCCTCGTGACAGGGCTGCACTCCGATTGCTCTAAATTTTTCATACGAACTCGGATTTGAATGATTTTTATATCAAAATTGATCATTTCGACGAGACGAAGACAACCCATGTAGATCATTTTTCCATCGGAGATCATCTGAATAACCATTTGAGCCCATCTTCAACTTCTCGTTCGATTGACTATCACAGCCTCCAACCCGGCAAGTTTTCCATCCGAGTAAGCTTTCCACACCGGCAATGTTTCTACCCGGCATGCTTTCACACCGGCAAGGTTTCACTCCGGCAAGGTTTGTACTCCGGCAAGGGTTCCTCCCTGACAATGTTTCTTCCCCGGCAAGATTTCACACCGGCAAGCACCGGCGATCTTTCTGTGCCGGCAAGCTTTCCACGCCGGCAAGCCTTCACACCGGCAAGCTTTCACACCGGCAAGATTTTACCCCGGCAAGGTTTTCGCCCCGGCATGCTGCTTTATGATCGTGCCACTTTTAAGCATCAACACACGTACGTGAGAAAATCTCATCCTTTTCCCGTTTACATGTATGTGTGTTTCTTAGTTGGTGTATGTACGTAAGTTCTCTTTTTAAAGAGGCCCACCATTTACCAAATATATTTTCTTTAACATATGTGCGTTCAGATGTGTCACGTACAGTCGTTGGAGGCCCAGAGCATTATATATGTTAGATAAATCTAACGGTCAAGATAATTCTATTTGTTAAGATTTACCAGATCAAGGGCTAGTAATTTCTAATTAACGTGCAATTTTCTAGCATATTTACCTTGCTCCTGGTTCACCTTATATTACTTTTAATATATAAATAGATGCAACATAAATATGTAGACAAGACCTGTGTTTGTCTTTTATTCCCAAGTTTGAACTAGTATAGTTCGGGTTCTTACATGATAGTGCATGTCACATTATTTTTTCACCGCTACAACGACCAAACCATGGACTAAGAAAACGGTGTTTCATATATCTAGTACTATAGTTATTTTCTTCTCAGTTAGTACCGAAGATGCCAAATGGCGCGATGGTGCAATATGGAGGGATGTAGACATTGCACATTGCAGGTAGCGTCTGTAGCGCTAGGTTCCTTATTTCCTCGAACTGGGGCAGTTGTTGAGGCTGGACAGAGCCCTGGGCCTATGGGTTTTGCTGAGATGGCCGGAAGGAGCCCTGGCCTAATGGATATTGTTGCTGAGACTGTTGGAAGGATACCTGGCTCGATGGTTGTTGTTGTTGTTTTTGTTGTTGATGCAGAATAATAGCATGAACAACATTGTGGATGGCCTGGCACTGCGACTGCTCAGGGATCTGCCATAGGTGCTGACAACACAATTCTTGCAACAGCTGGTAAGTACTTTGTGGCAAAACTTGTGATCTTCCATGCGCTATGTTGTGTTGCTATAATACAACATCCATGCATGGAATCAGTTGTTGTTGCAAAATTTGATCAAGGATTTGTTGTTCTTGTTGTTGTTGTTGTTGTTGTTGTTGTTGTTGCTGTTGCTGCTGCTGTGAAATTGGTTGTTGTGGTTGCGAATACTGTGGTTGCGGTTGTGGATATGGTTGTTGTGGTCGAAATGGTTGTGGCTGCGAATATGGTAGTTGCGGCTGCGGAAATGGTTGCAGCTGCAGATATGGTTGTTGTGATGGAAATGGTTGCGGCTGTGGATATGGTTGTTGTGGTGGAAATGGTTGTTGCTGCCCTAGAAATTGTTGTTGTTGTACCAATGGAACTTGCTCTTGTGGTTGTTGCTGAGATGGATTTTGTGGCTGCAATTGTGGCACTGGAACTCTAACTGCAGTTGTGGCGGTGGTCGCCACGATAGCAAGGAGGGCAAGGATGAGAAATGTCTTCATGGTGGATTTGTATTGACCACAGCTTGCTTGGCTTAAATGATGCGCTCTACTTATGAGAATGATGGATGAGGAAGGATGATCGTCATGCTACGGGGCTATTTATAGCTGTCATGGAATGATCTCTTTCACAATTGGCATTTGTTTGTGTGGAAAGTGCTTGGATGCTTCTCAAAATCATCATTTGGTATGTTCTGTTTGGTGGCACTACTTACAAGTGTATTCTTGGACTGTTCATTAAAGTTCCTTGTTGTTGCACTATCATTCCACCACCAAAAAGGTGTGATAACACGCATGACTCATCTTATTCACTTTACAGCTCAAACACTAATCTGGATTGCCTATTTTTCTAAAACTAAGTTTGTAATTTTCTGCAAATTGTTACGCATAAACTAGATAAGCATGGCTGTCACGGTACTTAGTTTGTAGTCTTGTGTGGTCTGTTAAGATAGATATAAGACTAGTAATGTAACTTGCGTTAGTAGGCCATGACTCATCAAATTCCTTTTACATGTCAAGTGTTGTAGTGTTCTAGAAGTTATTAGCAAGCATAAACATGTTCTACAAGTTGTTACGTGTAAACTAGATAAGCTTGACTTGCACACAAACAAGATTGTAATCACTAGTCATCTACCCGTGCAACTGCAAGGCCTAGCTATTATAGGGGTACATATTTATTAATAAATATTTATATGTAAAATTCAAGCGCTTAAATTACAGATATCATACATCTGAACATATGCTAAGTTATTTAAACAATTATAGTACAATATAAGCACAAATATTATAAACTTCATTATATGGAAGAGTGCCTCTACTTCCCATTTATATAAAAAAATATGAACATCTACAATACCAAAACTATATAGTATGGAAATGCATTTCATGACGCAGCTGGTAATAATTATTTCATATTGTGAATGTTGATATTTTTTTATTATAAAGTTAGTTAAAATTTACAAATCTTGACTTTGACCAAACTTTATATGCAGACTAAAAATAAATGGAGGGAGTATCTTGGGGTCCCTGCCACGTCACGTTTGTCATACATTCAGTACGCGTGTCGCCCCGAACGAGTGGAGACTTCATCGTCACCTTATCCTTTCCCTGCAGGCTCAAGTCTGCTTCTTCTCAATCTTTCAATTCTAATCCGGGACGTCGTCGTCTACTTGCGCGCACCAATGGCCAGCTCTCGCCGGGATTCACCCTGTGCCCATGTACAAGCGCCTTCCAGAAGCCATCCGAGCGGCGGCCCCACAACACTCGCGGGGAGGTCCCAACATAGGAGGTGGACGAGGCTGTCCAGCTCGCGGCTAAGCTGCTCTTCGCCGGGGTCGCCGTCGTTTCCATGCGCCACACGGGAAGGAAGTTGGTCACCGAGTTCCCGGGGATTCTCCGCGCACCCAGGTACTCCGCCGCCTCCCCAGTAGTTGTCTGAGAGGCGGCCCGCGATGCGCGAAAGTGTGTCCCAATTTTCAGACCCCCCCCAGAACTGATGTGGTCTCCCTTACCCATGTTGCAGCAACTGTGCTGTCGCATCGGGGACTGATACCGACATGCAGACCGGCGATGAGACTGAGACCGGCGCCGAGACTAGCGGAGCTGGTTTAGAACCGAAAGCAAAGAGGCCACGGCGCCCAAACCAGCTCATGAGTACTAGACTGGTGGTCACGGAGATGGACAGCGGTATTTTTGAGACAATAGCGCCCGAGGAAGCGCAATCGTGCTACGGCAATCAAATAGGTTGCATCGTACGGACAACTGCCACGATCAACGATGGGAAACTACAGAAGATAGATAATATGAGGCCCTCCCTTCTAAAGAAGCTGCACCAGATATTCTTGTTCCCTGACCGCAGTGAAAAGGATAATAAAGATCCAGATAAGGAGCTGGCAATGAAGAAGATAAACAAACACGCCATGCCCAAGTTTAGCGACGCGTTGGCCGCCTGGAAAACAAGGTTGAAACATCGGATCGTCGACAAAAAGAACCCTTGCTACCTCTTGAGCACTGCGTTGGTTTTCCCCGAAGAGGAAGGGATGATGCAGCAAAGTAGGGTAAGTATTTCCCTCAGGTTTTGAGAACCAAGGTATCAATCCAGTAGGAGGCTACGCGGGAGTCCCTCGTACATGCACAAAACAAATAAATCCTCGCAACCAACGCGAATAGGGGTTGTCAATCCCTACACGGCCACTTACGAGAGTGAGATTTGATAGATATGATAAAGATAATTTTATTGGTATTTTTGTGATAAAGATGCAAAGTAAAATAAAGGCAAAGTAAAAAGCAAAGGAAATAACTAAGTAGTAGGAGATTAATATGATAAAGATAGACCCGGGGCCATAGGTTTCACTAGTGGCTTCCCTCGAGAGCATAAGTATTCTACGGTGGGTGAACAAATTACTGTTGAGCAATTGACAGAATTGAGCATAGTTATGAGAATATCTAGGTATCATCATGTATATAGGCATCACATCCGAGACAAGTAGACCGCTCCTGCCTGCATCTACTACTATTACTCCACTCATCGACCGCTATCCAGCATGCATCTAGAGTATTAAGTTAAAAACAGATTAACGCCTTAAGCAAGATAACATGATGTAGAGGGATAGACTCATGCAATATGATGAAAACCCCATCTTGTTGTCCTCGATGGCAACAATACAATATGTGCCTTGCTGCCCCTACTGTCACTGGGAAAGGACACCGCAAGATTGAACCCAAAGCTAAGCACTTCTCCCATTGCAAGAAAGATCAATCTAGTAGGCCAAACCAAACTGATAATTCGAAGAGACTTGCAAAGATAACCAATCATACATAAAATAATTCAGAGAAGATTGAAATATTATTCATAGATAGACTTGATCATAAACCCATAATTCATCGGTCTCAACAAACACACCGCAAAAAGAAGATTACATCGAATAATTCTCCACGAGAGAGGGGGAGA
Organism: Triticum urartu; assembly: GCF_003073215.2. Classification (NCBI taxonomy): domain Eukaryota; kingdom Viridiplantae; phylum Streptophyta; class Magnoliopsida; order Poales; family Poaceae; genus Triticum; species Triticum urartu. Next base: position 22,728,202 of record NC_053027.1, on the reverse strand, counting down.
AAATTGTATTTAGATCCAAAAAGAGAGAAGAAGCCATCTAGCTAATAACTATGGAACCGTAGGGCTGAGGTGAACTACTCACACTTCATCGGAGAGGTTATGGTGTTGATGTAGAAGCCCTCCATGATCGATGCCCCCTCCGGCGGAGCTCCGGAACAGGCCCCAAGATGGGATCTCGTGGATACAGAAAGTTGCGGCGGTGGAATTAGGGTTTTGGCTCCGTATATGATCGTTTCGGGGTACATAGGTATATATAGGAGGAAGGAGTACGTCGGTGGAGCAACAGGGGGCCCACGAGGGTGCAGGGCGCGGGGGGGGGTAGGCACGCCCTCTACCTCGTGGCCCCTCTTTTGTGTCTTGACGGAGGGTCCATGTCTCCTGGGTCTTGTTCGTTGAGAAAATCACGTTCCCGAAGGTTTCATTCCGTTTGGACTCCGTTTGATATTCCTTTTCTTTGAAACCCTAAAACAGGGAAAAAAACATCAAATCTGGGCAATATTGTCCAAAACAGTAGATAATAGGTTAATAGGTTAGTCCCAAAAATAATATAAAAGTGGATAATGATGCCCAATATTGTCCAAAACATTAGATAATATAGCATGGAGCAATCAAAAATTATAGATACGTTGGAGACATATCAAGCATCCCCAAGCTTAATTCCTGCTCGTCCTCGAGTAGGTAAATGATAAAAACAGAATTTTTGATGCGGAGTGCTACTTGGCATGATTTTAATGTAATTCTTCTTAATTGTGGTATGAATATTCAGATCCGAAAGATTCAAGACAAAAGTTCATATTGACATAAAAATAATAATGCTTCAAGCATACTAACTGAGCAATTATGTCTTCTCAAAATAACATGGCCAAAGAAAGTTCATCCCTACAAAATCATATAGTTTATTCATGCTTCATTTTCGTCATACAAGAATGCTCTCATCATGCACAACCCCGATGACAAGCCAAGCAATTGTTTCATACTTTAGTGATCTCAAACCTATAAACTTTCACGCAATATATGTTTGCAAGCCATGGACATAACACTATGGGTGGAATAGAATATAATGACTCGGGTTATGTGGAGAAGACAAAAAGGAGAAAGTCTCACATCAACGAGGCTAATCAATGGGCTATGGAGATGCCCATCGATTGATGTAATGCAAGGAGTAGGGATTGCCATGCAACGGATGCACTAGAGCTATAAATGTATGAAAGCTCAACAAAAGAAACTAAGTGGGTGTGCATCCAACTTGCTTGCTCACGAAGACCTAGGGCACTTGAGGAGTCCCATTGTTGGAATATACAAGCCAAGTTCTATAATGAAAAATTCCTACTAGTATATGAAAGTGACAAATCAAGATACTCTCTATCATGAAGATTACGGTGCTACTTTGAATCACAAGTGTGGAAAAAAAGGATAGTAGCATTGCCCCCCTTTTTTATATTTTTTTTATTTGGCCTTTTTTTGGCCCTTCCTTTTTTCTCTTTTTGGGACCATGCTCTATTAATGATGATCATCACACTTCTATTTATTTACAACTCAATAATTACTACTCGATACTAGAACAAAGTATGACTCTATATGAATGCCTCCGGCGGTGTACCGGGATATGCAATGGAACAATAGTGACATGTATGAAAGAATTATGAACGGTGGCCTTGCCACAAATACTATGTCAACTACATGATTATGCTAAGCAATATGACAATGATGAATGTGTCATGATGAACGGAATGGTGGAAAGTTGCATGGCAATATATGTCGGAATGGCTATGGAAATGCCATAATAGGTAGGTATGGTGGCTGTTTTGAGGAAGATATAAGGAGGTTTATGTGTGGAAGAGCGTATCATATCACGGGGTTTGGATGCACCGGGGAAGTTTGTTCCAACACTCAATGTGGGAAAGGGCAATGCACGGTACCGAAGAGGCTAGCAAGGATGGAAGGGTGAGAGTGCGTATAATTCATGGACTCAACATTAGTCATAAAGAACTCACATACTTATTGCAAAAATCTACAAGTCATCAAAAACCTCGGTACTACGCGCATGCTGCTAGGGGGATAGATTGGTAGGAAAAGACCATCGCTCGTCCCCGACCGCCACTCATAAGGAAGACAATCAAATAACACCTCATGTTTCAAATTTGTTACACAACGTTTACCATACATGCATGCTACGGGACATGCAAATTTCAACACAAGTATTTCTCAATTTCACAACTACTCAACTAGCACGACTTTGATATTATTACCTCCATATCTCAAAACAATCATCAAGCATCAAACTTCTCTTAGTATTCAAAACACTCTTAAGAAAATTTTACTAACTTTGAATACCTAGCATATTAGGATTTTAAGCAAATTACCATGCTATTAAGAATCTCAAAATAATCTAAGTGAAGCATGAGAGATCAATAGTTTCTATAAAACAAATTCACCACCGTGCTCTAAAAGATATAAGTGAAGTACTAGAGCAAAACTATATAACTCAGAAGATATAAGCGAAGCACATAGAGTATTCTAAAAAATTCCAAATCATGTATGGCTCGCTCAAAAGGTGTGTATAGCAAGGATGATTGTGGTAAACTAAAATATAAAGAGTCAAATAATACAAGACGCTGCAAGCAAAACACATATCTTGTTGCGAATAAAAATATAGCTCCAAGTAAAGTTACCGATAGAAGTAGATGAAAGAGGGGATGACTTCCGGGGCATCCCCAAGCTTTGGCTTTTAGGTGTACTTATATTATCCTGGGGGTGCCATGGGCATCCCCAAGCTTAGGCTCTTGTCACTCCTTGTTCCATAATCCATCAAATCTTTACCCAAAACTTGAAAACTTCACAACACAAAACTTAAAGTAGAAAATCTCGTGAGCTCCATTAGCGAAAGAAAATAAAAGACCACTTCAAGGTATTGTAATGAACTCATTCTTTATTTATAGTGGTGTTATACCTACTGTATTCCAACTTCTCTATGGTTTGTAAACTATTTTACTAGCCATAGCTTCATCAAAATAAGCAAACAACACACGGAAAACAGAATCTTTCAAAAACAAAACAGTCTGTAGTAATCTGTAGCTAGCTAAAGAGCTGGAACCCCAAAAATTCTAAAATAAATTGCTGGACGTGAGGAATTTATATATTAATCATCTGAAAAAATAATTAACTAAATAACACTTTCCAAATAAAAATGGCAGCAGTTCTCGTGAGCGCTGAAGTTTCTGTTTTTTACAGCAAGTGTAACAAGACTTTCCCCAAGTCTTCCCAACGGTTCTACTTGGGACAAACACTAATTAAACACAAATAACACAACAAAAACAGAGGCTAGATAAATTATTTATTACTAAACAGGAGCAAAAATCAAGTAATAAAAATAAAATGGGGTTGGCTCCCAACAAGCGCTATCGTTTAACGCCCCTAGCTAGGCATGACAAGCAAGGATAGATCTAGGTATTGCCATCTTTGCTAGGAAATCCATAAGTGGCTATCATACTAGATTCATAAGGTAATTTAATTTACTTTCTAGGAAAGTGTTCCATGCCTTTCCTTAATGGAAATTGGAATCTAATATTTCCTTCCTTCATATCAATAATTGCACCAATCGTTCTAAGGAAAGGTCTACCAAGAATAATAGGACATGAAGGATTGCAATCTATGTCAAGAACAATAAAATCTACAGGCACATAATTCCTATTTGCAACAATAAGAACATCATTAATTCTTCCCATAGGTTTCTTAATAGTGGAATCCGCAAGGTGCAAGTTTAAAGAGCAATCATCAAAATCACGGAAACCTAACAAATCACACAAAGTCTTTGGAATCGTGGAAACACTAGCACCCAAATCAGATAAAGCATAGCATTCATGATATTTAATTTTAATTTTAATAGTTGGTTCCCACTCATCATAAAGATTTCTAGGGAAAGAAACTTCCAATTCAAGTTTTTCTTCATAAGATTGCATCAAGGCTTCAACGATATGTTTAGTAAACGATTTATTTTGACTATAAGCATGAGGAGAATTTAGCACGGATTGTAACAAGGATATACAATCAATCAAAGAGCAATTTTCATAGTTAAATTCCTTGAAATCCACAATAGTGGGTTTAGCAACATCTAGGGTTTTAATTTCTTCAATCCCTCCTTTATCAATTTTAGCATCAAGATCAACAAATTCTGAATTCTTGGAACTCCTTCTAGGTAAAGGTGGATCATATTCAGTCCCATCACTATCAAGATTCATATTGCAAAACAAAGATTTAATAGGGAACACATCAATAACTTTTAGATCTTCATCATTATTTTCATAGGAACTAGAAGAACACGCTATTATAAAGGCATCTTTCTTAGCACGCATCCTAGCGGTTCTTTCTTTGCACTCATCAATGGAAATTCTCATGGATTTGAGAGACTCATTGACATGATGCTTAGGTTGAATAGATCTAAGTTTCAAAGAATCAACATCAAGAGTAATTCTATCAACGTTCCTAGCCAAATCATCAATCTTAAGCATTTTTTCTTCAATCAAAGGATTGAAATTCTTTTGCGAAGTAATAAATTCTTTAATATTAGATTCAAAATCAGAGGTTATCTTATTATAATTTCCATAAGAATTGTTGTAGGAATTACCATGATTATTAGAGAGATTACTAGGATAAGGCCTAGGGTTGAAATTTCCTCTATACGCGTTGTTACCAAAATTGTTCCTACCAACAAAATCCACATCCATAGATTCATTATTATTCTGAATCAAACTAGACAAGGGCATATCATTAGGATTAGAAGAAACACTCTTATTAGCAAATAATTTCATAAGTTCATCCATCATTCCACTCAAAACATTAATTTCTTCTATCGCATTCACCTTTTTATTAGTAGATCTTTCAGTATGCCGTTGAGCATAATTAACCATAATATTATCTATGAGTTTAGTAGCTTCTCCTAAAGTGATTTCCATAAGGGTGCCTCCCGCGGCCAAATCTAAAAGATTTCTAGAAGCAAAGTTCAATCCGGCATAAAAATTTTGTATAATCATCCACAAATTTAAACCATGGGCAGGGTAATTACGTATCATTAGTTTCATTCTCTCCCAAGCTTGTGCAACATGTTCATGATCAAGTTGATTAAAATTCATAATATCGTTTCTAAGAGAGATGATCTTAGCAGGAGGAAAATACTTAGAGATAAAAGCATCTTTGCACTTATTCCATGAATCAATACTATTTTTAGGCAAAGACGAAAACCAAGCTTTAGCATGTTCTCTAAGCGAAAAATGAAATAGCTTCAATTTAACAATATCATTATCCACATCTTTATTCTTTTGCATGTCACACAAATCAACGAATCTATTTAGGTGGGTAGCGGCATCTTCACTAGGAAGGCCGGAAAACAGATCTTTCATGACAAGATTCAGGAAAGCAGTATTAATTTCACAAGATTCAGCATCGGTAAGAGGAGCAATCGGAGTGCTAATAAAATCATTGTTGTTGGTATTGGTGAAGTCACATAATTTATTATTATCTTGAGCCATCGGGACAAGCAAGCAACTAACACACAAGCAAACAGAAAGCAAGCGGGAAAAAAGAGGCAAATAGAGAAAGAGAGGGAGGATAGAGAGAGAGGGCGAATAAAACGGCAAGGGTGAAGTGGGGGAGAGGAAAACAAGAGGCAAATGGCAAATAATGTAATGCGGGAGATAAGGGTATGTGATGGGTACTTGGTATGTTGACTTTTGCGTAGATCTCCCCGGCAACGGCGCCAGAAATCCTTCTTGCTACCTCTTGAGCACTGCGTTGGTTTTCCCCGAAGAGGAAGGGATGATGCAGCAAAGTAGCGTGAGTATTTCCCTTAGTTTTTGAGAACCAAGCTATTAATCTAGTAGGAGGCTACGCGCGAGTCCCTCGTACTTGCACAAAACAAATAAATCCTCGCAACCAACACGAATAGGGGTTGTCAATCCTTACATGGCTACTTACGAGAGTGAGATCTGATAGATATAATAAAGATAATATGTTTGGTATTTTTGTGATAAAGATGAAAAGTAAAATAAAGGCAATGGAAAAAGCAAAGGAAATAACTAAGTAGTAGGAGATTAATATGATAAAGATAGACCCGGGGGCCATAGGTTTCACAAGTGGCTTCTCTCGAGAGCATAATTATTCTATGGTGGGTGAACAAATTACTATTGAGCAATTGACAGAATTGAGCATAGTTATGAGAATATCTAGGTATGATCATCTATATAGGCATCACGTCCGAGACAAGTACATCGACTCATGCCTGCATCTACTACTATTACTCCACTCATCGACCACTATCCAGCATGCATCTAGAGTATTAAGTTAAAAACACAGTAACGCCTTAAGTAAGATGACATGATGTAGAGGGATAGACTCATGCAATATGATGAAAACCCCATCTTGTTGTCCTCGATGCCAACAATACAATACATGCCTTGCTGCCCCTACTGTCACTGGGAAAGGACACCGGAAGATTGAACCCAAAGCTAAGCACTTCTCCCATTGTAAGAAAGATCAATCTAGTAGGCCAAACCAAACTGATAACTCGAAGAGACTTGCAACGATAAAAAATCGTACATAAAATAATCCAGAGAAGATTCAAATATTATTCATAGATAGACTTGATCATAAACCCATAATTCATCGGTCTCAATAAACACACCGCAAAAAGAAGATTACATCGAATAGTTCTCCACAAGAGAGGGGGAGAACATTGTATTGAGATCCAAAAAGAGAGAAGAAGCCATCTAGGTAATAACTATGGACCCGTAGGTCTGAGGTGAACTACTCACACTTCACCGGAGAGGCTATGGTGTTGATGTAGAAGCCCTCCGTGATCGATGCCCCCTCCGACGGAGCTCCGGAATAGGCCCCAAGATAGGATCTCGTGGATACAGAAAGTTGCGGTGGTGGAATTAGGGTTTTTGCTCTGTATCTGATCGTTTGGGGGTACGTAGGTATATATAGGAGGAAGGAGTGCATCGGTGGAGCAACAGGGGCCCCACGAGGGTGGATGGCGCGCCTGGGGAGCGTAAGCGCGCCCCCTACCTCGTGGCCTCCTCTTTTGTGTCTTGATGTAGGGTCCAAGTCTCCTGGGTCTTGTTCGTTGAGAAAATCATGTTCCCGAAGGTTTCATTCCGTTTGGACTCCGTTTGATATTCCTTTTCTTTGAAACCCTAAGACAAGCAAAAAAAACAGCAATTCTGGGCTGGGCCTCCGGTTAATAGGTTAGTCCAAAATATAATATAAAAGTAGATAATAAAGCCCAATAATGTCCAAAACAGTAGATAATATAGCATGGAGCAATCAAAAATAATAGATACATTGGAGACATATCAACCCTACTCCGAGATTGTAAAGGATAATCCGACAATCACGGGAGAGCACTTTGAAATATTCAAGGTGGCTTGCGAGGCCGAAACTGCCAAAACAAAGTCGAAGTACATGAAGGGGTTTCAACAAAGGAACATGGGGCACCACCACCTCGGAAGCCGTTGTTACGGCAGGAAGAGGTCCATATGGGCCAAGGAGGACACGGAACGTGAAAGTCTGGCATCCCAGACCCCTTGGCGGACTTCACCGTCCCGTAGGAGCATGACGTCCTCAGGGCACGGCACCATTGGGACTCGGTCAAGAAGGTTTTCAAGATGGACCCGATCACGACAGAGTTCATGAGACTGCTGGTAATTTTAGGTTCTGATCAATTCGACTGCACGTTTAGTCATATTTGTAAATGATCCTTGTTCCTTTTGTAGAGAGAGCAGCACAAGATTGCGGCCGAAAGCGACTCGCCGTCTGAGGCGTTGGCGAGGCCCAAGTGGGACACTCCATTCAACCGGGCATTGAACATATTGAAAGGACTCCCGGTGGAGACTCGGTCATCGTATGGACGCGTTCACGGTGTCGGAGACGGGGCCACGTGGAAGAAGTGCTACCGTGAGACCACGGAGGAGAGAAAGGAAAGATGGAGGCTAACTGAAGAAAACATCGACAAGAAGGTTGAGATTGCAGTTGAGAAGAAATCATCTAAGACTGTCACGACAGCGGTAGCTGCCACAAAACAGGTGGTTGCAGATATGTGTATTGTCTTGGTTCCCGCCGTTTTCAATTGGAGCATGCAAAATCCAGAAAAAATGCAGCGGACTTTCCCATTGTTGACTTCTTTGGGAGCAGCTCGACTAGCGTTGCACCAGCACCTGCACCTGCACCGGCTCCCGCACCGGCTCCGACACCGACCGTGCTCAGCTGTCCTTCATCTTTGGCTGAGCTCGACGCCCTCACGGTATCTGTCACACCGGCCCTCTTCCATAAATGTATAATCTCCCGTTTTCGTTGCTTTTCGGATGTCTCACATCGCAGAAATGTCTTTGCAGGCTGATGTAACCCCGTGCACCATATTGTACAACATTGGCGACCAAAAGGTGGACATGGGGAAGGTGACGATAATGAAGCCGAAGGAACCATTGTTCCATAGCCGACCAATCCCCCCGGACGTCTTCAAAGTTTTCATGGCTAGTGTCAAACCGGGCCACGAGAATATGGCTCCTCCGGTACTAGGGGAATGACGACGAGACCCCGCAGCGGCTTGGTGATTGCAATGGGTGGGTCCTGTTGTGGCCAAAGAGTCTGCTTTGTCTGGGGGCGGCCGGGAGCACACACACGAGCACACAGTTAGGTATGAAAATCAACACCCCACCTACCCAATTAGCGTCGGCTGTCGTGCTGGGTGATAGCGGACGGGGTGAGGAAGAGGCTCCATTTGTCGCTAGTGACATCGCCATAGATGAGGACGACGATGACACTCAACAGTACCTCAATACTGGCGCCTACTCAGGGTTTGAGCGCATGAGTCGGTGCCTGAATTGCCGCCCCCAGAGGCTGAACATATTATAGACGACCTTCCGGTAGCAAAGAAGCCAAGGAAGACACCGAGGAAAGGCAACAAAGGTGCTTCTATGATCCAGCCACCTCAGCAGGCTCGGGTTCAAGACCGTATAGATATCCTCGGTGCGGCAATATGGCGTATCCCCGGTTAACCAATCCTACCTAAAGCAGCGCTAGGGGCCTGATTTGGCGATATAAGGAGACTTCATGATGATGTGTTGTGGATAGAGAAAGGCCTCATCGCCTCGAAAAATCCAGGATACCCACTCTCCGTGGTTAACGTGTCGCGGCAATTGTCGTACATCGACACATTCCCCTCGAACAAGTTCTTCCTTCGATTGGATTACATCTTCGACATGTTTCACTTAAAGAAGCTGGATTTTACGTTCGTCCGCCTTTATGCCTTGCACATGAACTACCTCATCGGGGTTGAGCAAATACCTCATATCTGTGTCGCTGACCCGTACTTCATGCACGAGGTCTTCTTGTGAGTCCACGCAAAGCACCGTGAATACGCGAGGAATACATCGTCAATTTCATGCGTGCCAATAAGGACAAGGAGGTGATTCTTGTGCCTTATCATCCCCTGTAAGTCATCCGCGCGGATATCCTTCCTACGATTTCAATCATTCATTTGCACGGTGGAGACTAATTAATTTGAGGTGTACTTATTTTGCGTAGCGGCGGGTGCACCGTCCTCATCATCCTCTACCCCCGATACTCCCACGCTATTTACTTGGATTCGTCGAAGAACATTAAAAAAAGGATTACACCCACATCAAGTATGTTATCGACAGTGCTATATTTTACTACGGTGCACGGGGTGGAGAGGTCAAGGACAAGAAGAAAAGGGACGGCAGGCCCGCCTTCGGCCATAAGACCGACTTCTGCTGCATCCAGCAACTGAGTGATTCTATTGTTGGGGAACATAGTAATTTCAAAAAAATTCCTACGCACACGCAAGATCGTGTGATGCATAGCAACGAGAGGGGGGAGTGTGATCTACATACCTAGTAGATCGACAACGGAAGCGTTTGGTTGATGTAGTCGTACGTCTTCAAGGCCCGACCGATCAAGCACCGAAACTACGGCACCTCCGAGTTTTAGCACACGTTCAGCTCGATGACGATCCCCGGACTCCGATCCAGCAAAGTGTCGGGGAAGAGTTCCATCAGCACGATGGCGTGGTGACGATCTTGATGTACTACTGCAGCAGGGCTTCGCCTAAACTCCGCTACAATATTATCGAGGACTATGGTGGCTGGGGGCGCCGCACACGGCTAAGGAATAGATCACGTGGATCAACTTGTGTGTCTCTAGGGTGCCTCTGCCTCAGTATATAAAGGACCAAAAGGGAGGAGGCTGGCCGGCCACATAGGGCGCGCCAGGAGAGTTCTACTCGCTCTGGGAGTAGGATTCCCCCCCCCCAAATCCTAGTTGGAATAGGACTCGCGGAGGGGGGGAAAGAGAGAGAGGGGCTGGCCCCCTCTCCTTGTCCAATTCGGACCAAGGGAGGGGAGGGGCGCGCGGCCCACTATGGGCTGCCTCTTCTCTTTTCCACCAAGGCACATAAAGGCCCATCTAGCTCCCCGGGGGGTTCCGGTAACCTCCCGGTACTCCGGTAAAATCCCGATTTCACCCAGAACACTTCCGATATCCAAACATAGGCTTCCAATATATCAATCTTTATGTCTCGACCATTTCGAGACTCCTCGTCATGTCCGTGATCACATCCGGGACTCCGAACAACCTTCGGTACATCAAAATGCATAAACTCATAATATAACTGTCATCGTAACCTTAAGCGTGCGGACCCTACGGGTTCGAGAACAATGTAGACATGACCGAGACATGTCTCCGGTCAATAACCAACAGCGGGACCTGGATGCCCATATTGGCTCCTACATATTCTACGAAGATCTTTATCGGTCAGACCGCATAACAACATACGTTGTTCCCTTTGTCATCGGTATGTTACTTGCCCGAGATTCGATCGTCGGTATTCCAAATACCTAGTTCAATCTCATACTGGCAAGTCTCTTTACTCGTTCTGTAATACATCATTCCGCAACTAACTCATTAGTTGCAATGCTTGCAAGGCTTAAGTGATGTGCATTACCGAGAGGGCCCAGAGATACCTCTCCGACAATCGGAGTGACAAAACCTAATCTCGAAATACGCCAACCCAACATGTACCTTTGGAGACACCTGTAGTACTCCTTTATAATCACCCAGTTACGTTGTGACGTTTGGTAGCACCCAAAGTGTTCCTCCGGTAAACGGGAGTTGCATAATCTCATAGTTATAGGAACATGTATAAGTCATGAAGAAAGCAATAGCAACATACTAAACGATCGGGTGCTAAGCTAATGGAATTGGTCATGTCAATCAGATCATTCACTTAATGATGTGATCCCGTTAATCAAATAACAACTCATTGTTCATGGTTAGGAAACATAACCATCTTCGATGAACGAGCTAGTCCAGTAGAGGTATACTAGTGACACTTTGTTTGTCTATGTATTCACACATGTATTATGTTTCCGGTTAATACAATTCTAGCATGAATAATAAACATTTATCATGATATAAGGAAATAAATAATAACTTTATTATTGCCTCTAGGGCATATTTCCTTCAGTCTCCCACTTGCACTAGAGTCAATAATCTAGATTACATAGTAATGATTCTCACACCCATGGAGCCTTGGTGCTGATCATGTTTTGCTCGTGGAAGAGGCTTAGTCAACGGGTCTGCAACATTCAGATCCGTATGTATCTTGCAAATCTCTATGTCTCGCACCTAGACTAGATCCCGGATGGAATTGAAGCGTCTCTTGATGTGCTTGGTTCTCTTGTGAAATCTGGATTCCTTTGCCAAGGCAATTGCACCAGTATTGTCACAAAAGATTTTCATTGGACCCGATGCACTAGGTATGACACCTAGATCGGATATGAACTCCTTCATCCAGACTCCTTCATTTGCTGCTTCCGAAGCAGCTATGTACTCCGCTTCACATGTAGATCCCACTACAATGGTTTGTTTAGAACTGCACCAACTTACAGCCCCACCATTTAATGTAAACACGTATCCGGTTTGCGATTTAGAATCGTCCGGATCAGTGTCAAAGCTTGCATCAACGTAACCTTTTATGATGAGCTCTTTGTCACCTCCATATACGAGAAGCATATCCTTAGTCCTTTTCAGGTATTTCAGGATGTTCTTGACCGCTGTCCAGTGATCCACTCCTGGATTACTTTGGTACCTCCCTGCTAGACTTATAGCAAGGCACACATCAGGTCTGGTACATAGCATTGCATACATGATAGATCCTATGGCTAATGCATAGGGAACATCTTTCATATTCTCTCTATCTTCTGAAGTGGTCGGGCATTGAGTCTTACTCAACTTCACACCTTGTAACACAGGCAAGAAACCTTTCTTTGCTTGATCCATTTTGAACTTCTTCAAAACTTTGTCAAGGTAAGTGGTTTGTGAAAGTCCAATTAAGCGTCTTGATCTATCTCTATAGATCTTAATGCCTAATATGTAAGCAGCTTCACCGAGGTCTTTCATTGAAAAACTCTTATTCAAGTATCCCTTTATGCTATCCAGAAATTCTACATCATTTCCAATTAGTAATATGTCATCCACATATAATATCAGAAATGCTATAGAGCTCCCACTCACTTTCTTGTAAATACAGGCTTCCCCAAAAGTCTGTATAAAACCAAATGCTTTGATCACAGTATCAAAGCACTTATTCCAACTCCGAGAGGCTTGCACCAGTCCATAAATGGATCGCTGGAGCTTGCACACTTTGTTAGCTCCCTTTGGATCGACAAAACCTTCTGGTTGCATCATATACAACTCTTCTTCCAGAAATCCTTTCAGGAATGCAGTTTTGACATCCATCTGCCAAATTTCATAATCATAAAATGCGGCAATTGCTAACATGATTCAGACAGACTTAAGCATCGCTACGGGTGAGAAGGTCTCATCATAGTCAATCCCTTGAACTTGTCGAAAACCTTTTGCGACAAGTCGAGCTTTGTAGACAGTAATATTACCGTCAACGTCAGTCTTCTTCTTGAAGATCCATTTATTCTCAATTGCTTGCCGATCATCGGGCAAGTCAACCAAAGTCCATACTTTGTTCTCATACATGGATCCCATCTCAGATTTCATGGCTTCAAGCCACTTTGCGGAATCTGGGCTCACCATCGCTTCTTCATAGTTCGTAGGTTCATCATGATCTAGTAGCATGACTTCCAGAACAGGATTACCGTACCACTCTGGTGCGGATCTTACTCAGGTTGATCTATGAGGTTCAGTAGTATCTTGTTCTAAAGTTTCATGATCATCATCATTAGCTTCCTCACTAACTGGTGTAGGTGTCACAGAAACAGTTTTCTGTGATGCACTAGTTTCCAATAAGGGAGCAGGTACAGTTACCTCGTCAAGTTCTACTTTCCTCCCACTCACTTCTTTCGAGAGAAACTCCTTCTCTAGAAAGTTTCCAAATTTAGCAACAAAAGTCTTGCCTTCGGATCTATGATAGAAGGTGTATCCAATAGTCTCCTTTGGATATCCTATGAAGACACATTTCTCCGATTTGGGTTCTAGCTTATCAGGTTGAAGTTTTTTTACATAAGCATCACAACCCCAAACTTTCAGTAACGACAAATTTGGTTTCTTGCCAAAACACAGTTCATAAGGCATCGTCTCAACGGACTTTGATGGTGCCCTATTTAACGTGAATGCGGCCGTCTCTAGAGCGTATCCCCAAAACGATTGCGGTAAATCAGTAAGAGACATCATAGATCGCACCATATCTAGTAAAGTACGATTACGACGTTCGGACACACCATTACGTTGTGGTGTTCCGGGTGGCGTGAGTTGCAAAACTATTCCACAATTTTTCAAATGTACACCCAACTCGTAACTCAAATATTCTCCTCCACGATCAGATCGTAGAAACTTTATTTTCTTGTTACGATGATTTTCAACTTCACTCTGAAATTCCTTGAACTTTTCAAACGTTTCAGACTTATGTTTCATTAAGTAGATATACCCATATCTGCTTAAATCATCTGTGAAGGTGAGAAAATAATGATATCCGCCACGAGCCTCAATATTCATCGGACCACATACATCTGTATGTATGATTTCCAACAAATCTGTTGCTCTCTCCATAGTATCGGAGAACGGCGTTTTTGTCATCTTGCCCATAAGGCACGGTTCGCAAGTACCAAGTGATTCATAATCAAGTGGTTCCAAAAGTCCATCAGTATCGAGTTTCTTCATGCGCTTTACACCGATATGACCTAAATGGTAGTGCCACAAATAAGTTGCACTATCATTATCAACTCTGCATCTTTTGGCTTCAACATTATGAATATGTGTATTACTACTATCGAGATTTAACAAGAATAGACCACTTTTCAAGGGTGCATGACCATAAAAGATATTACTCATATAAATAGAACAACCATTATTCTCTGATTTAAATGAATAACCGTCTCGCATCAAACAAGATCCAGAAATAATGTTCATGCTTAACGTTGGCACAAAATAACAATTATTTAGGTCTAATATTAGTCCCGAAGGTAGATGTAGAGGTAGCGTGCCGACCGCGATCACATCGACTTTGGAACCGTTTCCCACGCGCATTGTCACCTCGTCCTTAGCCAATCTTCGCTTAATCCGTAGTCCATGTTTCGAGTTGCAAATATTAGCAACAGAACCAGTATCAAATACCCAGGTGTTACTGCGAGCATTAGTAAGGTACACATCAATAACATGTATATCACATATACCTTTGTTCACCTTGCCATCCTTCTTATCCGCCAAATACTTGGGGCAGTTCCGCTTCCAGTGACCAGTCTACTTGCAATAGAAGCACTCAGTTTCAGGCTTAGGTCCAGGTTTGGGTTTCTTCTCTTGAGTAGCAACTTGCTTGCCGTTCTTTTTGAAGTTCCCCTTCTTCTTCCCTTTGCCCTTTTTCTTGAAACTAGTGGTCTTGTTGACCATCAACACTTGATGCTCCTTCTTGATTTCTACCTCCGCAGCTTTCAGCATCGCGAAGAGTTCGGGAATAGTCTTATTCATCCCTTGCATATTATAGTTCATCACGAAGCTCTTGTAGCTTGGTGGCAGTGATTGGAGAATTCTGTCAATGACGCAGTCATCTGGAAGATTAAGTCCCAACTGAATCAAGTGATTATTATACCCAGACATTTTGAGTATATGCTCGCTGACAGAACTGTTCTCTTCCATCTTGCAGCTATAGAACTTATTGGAGACTTCGTATCTCTCAATCCGTGCATTTGCTTGAAATATTAACTTCAACTCCTAGAACATCTCATATGCTCCATGACGTTCAAAACGTCGTTGAAGTCCCGATTCTAAGCCGTAAAGCATGGCACACTGAACTATTGAGTAGTCATCAGCTTTGCTCTGCCAGACGTTCATAACATCCGGCGTTGCTCCTGCAGCAGGCCTGGCACCCAGCGGTGCTTCCAAGACGTAATTTTTCTGTGCAGCAATGAGGATAATCCTCAAGTTACGGACCCAGTCCGTTGTAATTGCTACCATCATCTTTCAACTTTGCTTTCTCAAGGAACGCATTAAAATTCAACGGAACAACAGCACGAGCCATCTATCTACAAACAAGCATAAACGAGCAAGATACTTATCAGGTACTAAGTTTCATGATAAATTTAAGTTCAGTTAATTTACTTAAAGAACTCCCACTTAGATAGACATCCCTCTAATCCTCTAAGTGATTACGTGATCCAAATCAACTAAACCATGTCCGATCATCACGTGAGATGGAGTAGTTTCATTGGTGAACATCATTATGTTGATCATATCTACTATATGATTCACGCTCGACCTTTCGGTCTCCGTGTTCCGAGGCCATATCTGTATATGCTTGGCTCGTCAAGTATAACCTGAGTATTCCGCGTGTGCAACTGTTTTGCACCCGTTGTATTTGAACGTAGAACCTATCACACCCGATCATCACGTGGTGTCTCAGCACGAAGAACTTTCGCAACAGTGCATACTCAGGGAGAACACTTCTTGATAATTAATGAGAGATCATCTTATATTGCTACCGTCAATCAAAGCAAGATAAGATGCATAAAAGATAAACATCACATGCAATCAATATAAGTGATATGATATGGCCATCATCATCTTGTGCTTGTGATCTCCATCTCCGAAGCATCGTCGTGACCACCATCGTCACCAGCGCGACACCTTGATCTCCATCGTAGCATCGTTGTCGTCTTGCCAAGCTTGTGCTTCCACGACAATCTCTACCGCTTAGTGATAAAGTAAAGCATTACATCGCGATTGCATTGCATACAATAAAGCGACAACCATATGGCTCCTGCCGGTTGCCGATAGCTCGGTTACAAAACATGATCATCACATACAATAAAATCAGCATCATGTCTTGACCATATCACATCACAACATGCCCTGCAAAAACAAGTTAGACGTCCTCTACTTTGTTGTTGCAAGTTTTACGTGGCTGCTATGGGCTTAAGCAAGAACCAATCTTACCTACGCATCAAAACCACAACGATAGTTTGTCAAGTTGGTGCTGTTTTAACCTTCGCAAGGACCGGGCGTAGCCACACTCAGTTCAACTGAAGTTGGAGAAACTGTCACCCACAAGCCACCTCTGTGCAAAGCACGTCGGGAGAACCGGTCTCGCGTAAGCGTACGCGTAATGTCGGTCTGGGCCGCTTCATCCAACAATACCGCCGAACCAA
Organism: Triticum urartu; assembly: GCF_003073215.2. Lineage (NCBI taxonomy): Eukaryota > Viridiplantae > Streptophyta > Magnoliopsida > Poales > Poaceae > Triticum > Triticum urartu. Next base: position 22,711,517 of record NC_053027.1, on the reverse strand, counting down.
AGTATGAAATGTTGGTAAGCAGTATGACTTATATCGCCCACAACTCACTTGTGTTCTACTCGTGCATATAACATCAACATATAAAACCTAGCCTCGGATTCCACTGTTGGGGAACGTAGTAATTTCAAAAAAATTCCTACGCACACGCTAGATCATGTGATGCATAGCAACGAGAGGGGGGAGTGTGATCTACATACCTAGTAGATCGACAACGGAAGCGTTTGGTTGATGTAGTCGTACGTCTTCACGGCCCGACCGATCAAGCACCGAAACTACGGCACCTCCGAGTTTTAGCACACGTTCAGCTCGATGACGATCCCCGGACTCCGATCCAGCAAAGTGTCGGGGAAGAGTTCCGTCAGCACGACGGCGTGGTGACGATCTTGATGTACTACTGCAGCAGGGCTTCGCCTAAACTCCGCTACAATATTATCGAGGACTATGGTGGCTGGGGGCGCCGCACACGGCTAAGGAATAGATCACGTGGATCAACTTGTGTGTCTCTAGGGTGCCTCTGCCTCAGTATATAAAGGACCAAAAGGGGGGAGGCTGGCCGGCCACATAGGGCGCGCCAGGAGAGTCCTACTCCCTCTGGGAGTAGGATTCCCCCCCCCCCAATCCTAGTTGGAATAGGACTCGCGGAGGGGGGAAAAGAGAGAGAGGGGCCGGCCCCCTCTCCTTGTCCAATTCGGACCAAGGGAGGGGAGGGTGTAAGTGCATCTAGTGACCACCCCTAGTTGGTTTTGGAGTATTGACGACAAACCTAGTTGAGGGACTAATGTGTTTGTGAGAATTGCAGGAAAACACAGGTAGAAGTCCCTCATTGATTCGGTTTCACTACCAGAGATGACCCCTAAAAATGTACGAAGACATTGAAGACAATGGTGGTTTATGAAGATATTCATATTGAAGACAATGACATGAGAAGACTCCCTATGAAGCTTTTGGAACTCGAAGACCTAGATCCTTCGTAGTTTTATTTCATTCATGTTGTGTCATAGGAACCACCGTACTGTTAAGTGGGGTCGAAGAGAACCAGTCAGAATGACTGAAGTGATGCCTAATTCAAATCCTATGTCTTCGAGCGAAGCCTATGAGAGAAAATCTTGTCCAGAGTCAGACAAGTCAGCTTTACTTGTAGCCCAAGTAAAGTTGCCATGTGTGTTCGAAATCCGACCGTTGGTACACGTGTCAGTTCCTTAGTGACCCAGGGTCATTTCGGACAGATCAGGTCGGGTTGCCAAGTGGCTATAAATAGTCCAACCCCCACAACCTTAAATGGTTGGCTGCTCAGATTTCAGTACACGGCTTTTGTCGTTTGAGAGCAACCCACCTCGAAGACTTTGAAAGAAAAATTCCCAGTGAGGAGAAAAGCCCTAACCACCCAGAGCCAGAGTAAATTGGGCATCACTTAAGTCTTCGTGTCTGTGTGATCTGAAGACTTATTACACTTGAGGACTGTGCATCCTCCAGACGGTTAGGCGTCGCGTTCAGAGCATCCAAGAGAAATTGTGGATTGCCAGTGAACGAAGTCTGTGAAGGTTTGGGAGTCTACCTTGAAGACTTACCAGAGTGATTGGGCGAGGTCTGTGTGACCTTAGCTCAAGGAGAAAACGGTGAGGACTGGGTGTCTTGGACTAAGTGTCCTTGACTGGGTGTCCGGGACTGTGTGTCCTTTGGTTTAAATACCTAGCCGCTCCAACCAGATGTACAGTTGTCACAGCAACTGGAACTGGTCCAACAAATCATTGTCTTCAACATTTCACTGGTTTCAGCTTCACTTCCCTTCAACTTACTGTTATTCATTGTGAAGCCATTGCATGCTTGCTCTATCTTTTGTCTTCCCAACATAACTGTATGATTTGATTGGCTTCATAACTTCTTCCTACCTGATCCTTATTACACTGAAGCTTTTGTCACTGCGCTTTCACTGTATTGAATACTTGACCATGGCTTGCCTAGTGTAATCTAACTTCCGCTGTATAGTAATAGGCATAATCTTCACTGTTTGTCTTCATAACTCTCACGATTTGAAGACTTTCATAAAAATCGCCTATTCACCCCCCTCTAGTCGATATACCGCACTTTCAGAGGGGCGCGCGGCCCACTATGGGCTGCCTCTTCTCTTTTCCACCAAGGCCCATAAAGGCACATCTAGCTCCCAGGGGGGTTCCGGTAACCTCCCGGTACTCCGGTAAAATCCCGATTTCACCCGGAACACTTCCGATATCCAAACATAGGCTTCCAATATATCAATCTTTATGTCTCGACCATTTCGAGACTCCTCGTCATGTCCGTGATCACATCCGGGACTCTGAACAACCTTCGGAACATCAAAATGCATAAACTCATAATATAACTGTCATCGTAACCTTAAGCGTGCGGACCCTACGGGTTCGAGAACAATGTAGACATGACCGAGACATGTCTCCGGTCAATATCCAACAGTGGGACTTGGATGCCCATATTGGCTCCTACATATTCTACGAAGATCTTTATCGGTCAGACCGCATAACAACATACGTTGTTCCCTTTGTCATCGGTATGTTACTTGCCCGAGATTCGATCTTCGGTATTCCAAATAACTAGTTCAATCTCGTTACTGGCAAGTCTCTTTACTCGTTCTGTAATACCTCATTCCGCAACTAACTCATTAGTTGCAATGCTTGCAAGGCTTAAGTGATGTGCATTACCGAGAGGGCCCAGAGATACCTCTCCGACAATCGGAGTGACAAAACCTAATCTCGAAATACGCCAACCCAACATGTACCTTTGGAGACACTTGTAGTACTCCTTTATAATCACCTAGTTACGTTGTGACGTTTGGTAGCACCCAAAGTGTTCCTCCGGTAAACGGGAGTTGCATAATCTCATAGTTATAGGGACATGTATAAGTCATGAAGAAAGCAATAGCAACATACTAAACGATCGGGTGCTAAGCTAATGGAATGGGTCATGTCAATCAGATCATTCACTTAATGATGTGATCCCGTTAATCAAATAACAACTCATTGTTCATGGTTAGGAAACATAACCATCTTTGATAAACGAGCTAGTCAAGTAGAGGCATACTAGTGACACTTTGTTTGTCTATGTATTCACACATGTATTATGTTTCCGGTTAATACAATTCTAGCATGAATAATAAACATTTATCATGATATAAGGAAATAAATAATAACTTTATTATTGCCTCTAGGGCATATTTCCTTCATCTATGTCCTACACCACATGATGGAGTACATACGGGATCACCAGAACCTTTGCATGACACCTAGATTCGGCGATGCCCATATTCTGCAATGGGCAAAGAACTTAGGAGATATCGAGGATCATCGACTTCAAGATGAGTTCTATCACTTCCAGTGCGAACTTGCCCAAATCATCATGAGGGAGGTCGTCGAAAAAACAGGGATGTTCTATGAAGAAGGACAAATGTCGAGGGAAGACGTCCGAACACGCGTAGCCGCTCAGCGTCTCGACCTGAAGCCTTTCACTAAGCTCGGGGACTATCTCCTTGACTTGGATCGATGGCACGACATGTTGGAGTGATTGTCGACATATGACAATGTGTCTGTTTAGTTCATACTTTCTGTATGACGGCACTTTGAGTTATGCAAGATGAAACATTATTTGTGATGTAATTAAACCGTCCTCCTCGACTAGCAAAGATCACTCTAGTTAGGGCATTTTGGGTATGATGAACTTTGTTATTTATGCTTATGATATGTTGCTTCTATTTTTGCCAAGTCTGTCTATTTCTATTGCTCAACTATGTATGTTTGCATATCATCGACTCATGTGATGATGCAGGTGCATAGATCATCGATGGTGAAGAAGTGCTATGCCAGGAGTATACGATGAGTGGACGGAGTGTCAGGCCCAGGTGTACCGGTTTCTGGTTTCTGAGCGACAACTAGTAGTTAGTTTAGGTTCACGCTAATGCGAGAGAGGGATACAAACTCATGTACTGCATAGTTCCGCTCTCACTCATAGTGATAGCTCTTCTCGCATATATCATTGTCTAGATGGATGACAATGTAGTTGCAAGTAATCGAGACTTGTATCGCTATTTTAGAGATGATGACGAGAGACCACTTTGTGATGGATGATGATTATGATGATGACATGATTTGATGAGACTATTTGTATGTATATGCTATGATTACATTTGTATGTGTATGATACGCTAAATATTATTGTATAAAGCCTGTTCAAATACAAAAGAAATATGAAGAAAAAAACAGAAACTAATAAAACTAGCAGTAGCGAGGGGAATAAAGTTAGTAGTAGAGGTCCCTTACCAGTATCACTTTGTGCTGAAAAGCGCTGCAGATATTAGCAGCAGCGCTTTGCACTAAAGCTCGCTACTGCTAGCCATGTACAGCAGTAGCGTTAGATGACACGAATTACGGCTACATGTTAGCTGTAGTGCCTTATCAGTAGAGCGGTATCCCGCGCAACTGATAGGCAAAATACCCATGCTACTGCTAGGATTTTCCCAAGTAGTGATATGTCATAGACTCGAAGTTAATAGATTTTAATTAAATCAGTTTATTTAACAGGGTACGCACATGTCATACACTAATGTTAATTATTAATTAACACGGGACGCACATGTCATACACTAATGTTAATTTAAGAGTTTTAATTTATTAAATGGTTAATTAGGGGATGTGGGTCCCGGTGTCAGTGGGTTACTAGGGGTTCATTTGCCGGGAGGTTAGGCCATTTAGGCTGGCGGTTAAACGTGAGCAGTGGCAGAGCCAACCGGGAGCTTCGGCGCTAGCGGAGCAGCTGGAAGAGGCGGCGGCCGCAGCGCAGTAGTAACGTAGCAGTAGAGCGGTGGCGAGGCGCGGCGGCGAGCAGCGGGACAGGGGCAGCTGGCGCCCTCGAAAGAGGGCGCGGGGAAGCATCGGGATCGCAGCGAGTGCGGGAAGGCAGGGCGGAAAAGGGGATCACGGCGCGGGCGTGGCTAGGGTCGTGCACGGAGCGGCGGCTGGCGCGGTGGTGGGCGTGCGCGCGGTGAGGGGCACAGCAGGCGGTGCGGTGAACGCGGTGGAAAGAGGAGGGAAACGAGGGGCGTCTCACAGCGTTGCCGAGAAGGGGGTCGGCCTGGCTTGAGGACGCGAGCCAGGAAGGGATACCAGGAGGCGACACAAGGTCAGCGACGGCGAGGTCTTCAGGCGGTGGTGGTGGCGCACGGTGATGGCGCCGATGAAGGGGGGCGTCGGGCTCATTGCTCGTTCATGATCCTGATCGGGTCAGGAAAGAGGAGCGAGAGGGGAGGCGAGCCGGAGACGGCGGCGGGGAGGAGGCCTGGCGACGCCAACGGGCGATCCGGCGACGGTGACGGGGTCGATGGGGGCAATCCCCTCCCCGATCCAGATGGGATCAAGAGGTGGGGAGGCTGGCGAGGGGGTGTGGGGGAGGTGGGGCGATTGGGCTAGGGTTCGATAGGGAGTGGGGGGAGGGAGTCCTGGATTAGGGGGTCTCTGGATAGCCGGACTATATCCTTTTGCCGGACTGTTGGACTATGAAGATACAAGATTGAAGACTTCATCCCGTGTCCGGATGGGACTCTACTTGGCGTGGAAGGCAAGCTAGGCAATACGGATATGGATATCTCCTCCTTTGTAACCGACCTTGTGTAACTCTAACCCTCTCCGGTGTCTATATAAACCAGAGAGTTTTAGTCCGTAGGACACATACAATCATACCATAGGCTAGCTTCTAGGGTTTAGCCTCTCTGATCTCGTGGTAGATCTACTCTTGTACTACCCATATCATCAATATTAATCAAGCAGGACGTAGGGTTTTACGTGCATCAAGAGGGCCCGAACCTGGGTAAAACATTGTGTCCCCTGCCTCCTGTTACCATCCGGCCTAGACGCATAGTTCGGGACCCCCTACCCGAGATCCGCCGGATTTGACACTGACATTGGTGCTTTCATTGAGAGTTCCTCTGTGTCGTCACCTTTAGGCCCGATGGCTCCTCCGATCATGAACAACGATGCGGTCCAGGGTAAGACCTTCTCCTCGGACAGATCTTCGTGTTCGGCGGCTTTGCACTACGGGCTAATTCGCTTGGCCATCTGGAGCAGATTGAAAGCTACAACCCTGGCCATCAGGTCAGATTTGGAAGTTTGAACAACACGGCCGACATCCTCGGAGACTTGATCTTCAACGGATTCAAGCCATAGCCGGGCCCGCTGCACTGTCACGATGGGTATGACCTAGCTCTACCGCTGAACAGTACCCCAGAGGCCGCGCCCGCATCAGCTCCGACTCTTAGCTCGGAGCCAACTGCGCAAGTCGAGGACGGGTGGCTAGACACCGCCTCTAGGGCTGCAGCCTCAACGGCGATCGGGTTAAACACCAGCCTAATCCTCTGCGAAGCCCGTGACTCCAAGGTGCCGGACTCTTTTCCGCACTCCGAACCGTCCGCGCCCCTGCCAATCGAATCTGACTGGGCGCCGATCATGGAATTCACCGCCGTGGATATCTTTCAGCACTCGGCCTTTGGTGACATTCTGAATTCACTAAAGTCTCTCTCTTTGTCAGGAGAGCCCTGGCCGGACTATGGCCAACAGGATTGGGATGCGGACGACGAAGAAATTCGACGCCCACCCACCACCCACTTGCTCGACTTCGACTCCGAAGACATCGATGGTATGGACGATGATGTAGGAGACGAACATGAACCAGCGCCCATAGGGCACTCGAAAGCCACCTCGTCATACGACATATACATGGTGGATACACCCAAAGAAGGCAATGGCGACGAGATAACGGAGGATGACCTCTCCAAGAAGCAACCCAAGCGCCGACATCAGCGGCGCCGCTCTAAGTCCCGCCAAAGCAAAAGTGGTGATACCGGCACAGGAGATAATAACACTCCGGATAGTGCCGAAGACAACAACAATCCCCTCCAGCAAGATTTAGAGCCGGAGGATGGAGGAGCCAGCCCTCCTGAAAGAGCGGCAGACGCAGAGGAGGAGGATGACAATTACATGCCCGCCTCCAAAGACGAGGCAAGCCTCGGCGACGATGAATTCGCTGTACCAGAGGATCCCATCGAACAAGAGCGCTTCAAGCGCCGGCTTATGGCCACGGAAAATAGCCCGAAGAAAAAGCAGCAGCAGCTTCAAGCTGATCAAGATCTGGTAACTAACAGATGGACTGAAGTCCTCGCGGCCGAGGAATATAAACTCGAGCGCCCCTCCAAGAATTACCCAAAGTGCAGGTTACTGCCCTGATCGGCCACCTCGTGGCCGCGATAGAGAGGCATTCCAGCCAAAAACTCAGCCTCCACTCCGACGCCATTCAAATAAAAAGGCATGGGGAGATACGCCAGACCTGCGAGATATATTGGAGGACAAAGCAAAGCATGCAAGATCGATCTACGGATCACGAGGGCGCACAACTCTGCGAGACGATAAACGTCACGCCGGACACAGTAAAAGCAAATCCGGCCGGGCCGAACACAGCGGGCAAGACCCATTCGAGCTGCGTCGCGATATAGCCCACTACAGAGGCGCCGCACACCCCTTATGCTTCATAGACGAAGTAATGGATCATCAATTCCCAGAAGGTTTCAAACCTGTAAATATTGAATCATACGATGGCACAACAGATCCAGCAGTATCGATTGAGGATTTCCTCCTCCACATCCACATGGCCCGCGGTGATGACTTACACGCCATCAAATATCTTCCACTAAAGCTCAAAGGACAAGCACGGCATTGGCTTAACAGCTTGCCAGCGGACTCCATTAGCTGTTGGGAAGATCTGGAAGCCGCATTCCTCGACAACTTTCAGGGCACTTATGTGCGACCACTAGACGCCGATGACTTGAGCCACATAATTCAGCAGCCAGAAGAGTCGGCTAGGCAATTCTGGACTCGGTTCCTCACAAAGAAAAATCAAATCGTCGACTGTCCGGATGTAGAGGCCTTAGCGGCTTTCAGACACAACATCCGAGACGAGTGGCTAGCCCGGCACGTTGGTCAGGAAAAGCCAAAATCTATGGCAGCTCTCACGACGCTCATGACCCCCTTTTGTTCGGGAGAAGACAGCTGGCTGGCTCGTAGTAATAACATATCAAAGAACCATGGTAATAGCAGGTCACGTCGCAACAAACATAAGCGCCGCATTAACAGCGAAAATACCGAGGATACGGCAGTCAATGCCGGATTCAAAGGCTCTAAACCCGGTCAGCGGAAAAAGCCATTCAAACAAAGTATGCCAGGTCCGTCCATCTTGGACCGCATACTCGATCGCTCGTGTCAAATACACGGCACCCCAGACAAGCCAGCCAATCACACCAACAGGGATTGTTGGGTGTTCAAGCAGGCCGGCAAGTTAATTGCCGAAAACAAGGACAAGGGGCCGCACAGCGATGACGAGGAGGAGCCCCGGCAGCCGCACACCGGAGGACAGAAGAGGTTTCCCCCGCAACTGCGGATGGTGAACATGATATACGCAACCCACATCCCTAAGAGGGAGCGGAAGCGTGCGCTCAGGGACGTATATGCGTTTGAGCCAGTCACCCCAAAGTTCAACCCTTGGTCCTCCTGTCCGATCACCTTCGATCGCAGGGACCACCCCACTAGTATCCGTCATGGCGGATTTGCCGCACTAGTCCTAGACCCAATCATTGATGGATTTCACCTCACTCGAGTCCTTATGGATGGCGGCAGCAGCCTGAACCTGCTTTATTAGGACACAGTGCGCAAAATGGGTATAGACCCCTCAAGGATCAAACCCACAAAAATGACCTTTAAAGGCGTCATTCCAGGTGTAGAGGCCCATTTCACAGGCTCAATAACACTGGAAGTGGTCTTCGGATCCCCGGATAACTTCCGAAGCGAAGAGCTAATCTTCGATATAGTCCCGTTCCGCAGTGGTTACCACGCGCTGTTCGGGCGAACTGCATATGCTAGATTCAATGCGGTACCGCACTATGCATACCTCAAGCTCAAGATGTCAGGACCTCGCGGAGTTATTACAGTCAATGGAAACACAGAGCGCTCTCTCCAAACAGAGGAGCACACCGCGACCCTCGCAGCAGAAGCGCAAAGCAGCCTCTCAAGGCAATCAACCAGTCCGGTGCTTCAACGCCCGGACACCTTCAAGCGCGCTCGGAGCAATTGGCAAATAGACCGCCTGGCGCGCTCTGAGCTCGCGTAGCAATACGGCAGCCACCCCAATCCCAGCCCAATGACGAAACTCATGCCACGCGTACATAATTATGCATTAAAAATACCATGGGCACAGTTGGGGAGGGGGCCACAACTGCGGCACGCCCCAAGACGCGGCTTAAACCGCACTAGGGGCTTCCCGTTTGGTTATTTTTTCTCTTTTTTTCAGGACATTAATCTCTGGAAACACTGTCCGACAGCACTATTGCCGAACACACGATGCAGCAACCAAGGAGGCAGACAGCTACGTCACACCACGGAATTCCTAGGTGGATTACAGTAACGAGCGAAATATTCGATTTAATATCATTCCTCAGCTTGCCCTGGGAAGGGACATAGTCCTACTCTTTGCTTATCACACTATCTGTATCACCCTACTTTAACGCAATTGTTTGAATAAACAATGCATGACATTACGACTATTATTGCACTCTTGTTATATATATATATATATGTGTGTGTGTGTGTGTGTGTGTGTGTGTTCATTAATGACGCCTTGCAACAGTACACTTTGGTATGGCCAATACAGCAGGGGCTTACGTACCCCACAATACGGTGTGAAAAGTCCGAACACTTTCACAAGTGCGGCACCCCAAACTTATAGTATTATATGCATCAGCTCCGAATCATGTCTTTGGTCAAATGTTGGGTTTGCCCGGCTCCTATGTTTTGGTACCTTATGTTCCACTCTATCGGCTAAGGTAGCGCTAGGAGAACTACTGCGATTGAGCCCCGGTTCTGCTGGGTTCAGCACCTCAGTAGAGAAAGCTAAAACTGACTGTCATGATAAGGGGAGAGACTGCACGCTGTTCGGCGAGGAAATCGAGTCCCTAAAGACTTATGCCGCTTAGGGCAAGGGGCCGGCCCTATCCGGCTTAAACGCGTGTATCGCGCCCCGAATTCGGCCTTCTGAATACCAGGGGCTTCGCCGAAATTTAAAATTATAGAATTCTATGGCTAAGTGAGAGTGATAAAGCATTATTAGTCTGGTTTCCTTGTTCATTGTGCTGAGCACCTCCCTCCAAGGACCCAAATATGGGAACAAGAGTGCTAAGGTTTATCCCGAAGACCCCAGCACTCGTGGCATGGGGGCAGAAGCCGAGGACTAGCCATCTGTCAGATTGATAAATGGCCAAACAGAAGGTAATATTTTAAATTCAAACAAGCGTTGCATAGTGCATATGAAACAAGTTTTCTTAAATACAGGATAAAACGAGCAAGTCTCACTCAAATATTACATCTTTTGAACACTCGTCCGCTATGAGACGGGCACCCGGCAGAACACGCTCATAGTACATCTCGGGGTGGCGGTGCTCCTTGCCCTCCGGCGGCCCCTCCTTGATCAGTTTCACGGCGTCTAGCTTGACCCACTGCAATTTCATACAGGCAAAAGCCCGGCGTGCACCCTCAATGCAGACAGATCGCTTGACGACCTCCAGCCGCGGGCAGGCATCCACAAGCCGCCTCACCAGGCCGAAGAAGCTGTTCGGAAGGGCGTCGCCAGGCCACAGCCGGACTATAAAGCCCTTCATGGCCTGATCGGCTGCCTTATGTAGCTCGACCAGCTGCTTCAGCTGGTCGCTCATTGGCACCGGGTGTCCGGCCTCAGCATACTGATACTAGAACAGCTTCTCCGTTGAGCTTCCATCCTCGACCTGGTAAAATTGTGCGGCATCGGACAAGCTGCGGGGCAAATCTTCGAATGCTCCTGGAGAGCTCCGGATTCGAGTAAGTAATCGGTAATTTACTCTTACATGCTTGCTTTGCATATAGAAAGCCTTACCCGCCGCTAACTTCTTCATTGCGTCGATCTCCTGGAGAGCCCTTTGGGCTTCGGCCTTGGCACTATTTGTGCTCTCGAGGGCCGCGGCAAGCTCAGACTCCCACGTCTTTCAGTCAAGCTCCAATGCCTCGTGCTTCGCCACGACAGCCTGGAGCTCTTGCTACATCTCGCCCACCCGAGCCTCGTGCTTCTCTCGCTTGGTGCGCTCCTTGGCCGCGTTATCTTCGGCCTTGGTTAGCGCTTGCTTCAGGGTCGCCACCTCGGTCGTGGCCCCTGGCGGATCTACGATGATCCTGTCATTTTGCAATCGCTTCTTCTTTTATATATACATATCTATAGACAGGGTATTACTTACCCTTGTTCTCCTCGAGCTGCCTCTTGACAAGGCCGAGCTCTCTCCTGGACCCCTCGAGGTCCTGCTTCAGTAGGGCAACCTCCGCAGTCAGTGTGGCGGACGCCAGCAGTGAGGCCTGCATACGCATATTGACATACTTATATTAGAGTCCTGCGATATTATTTGATCCTCTGTTCGGCTTTTCTTTTTGAACACCGAACAAAGCATCAGGGGACTATCTATGCGGTAGTATTTTTCCTATATTTTAAAACACTTACCTCAAAGCCTGTTAGAAGGCTGGCACAGGCTTCAGTCAATCCGCTCTTGGCGAACTAAACTTTCTAGATCACCGCACTCATGATAGTGCGGTGCTCCTCGTCGATGGTTGTGCTGCGAAGCGCTTCCAGCAGATTGTCCGGCGCCTCTGGATAGACAGAGGTCACCGGCATAGGCGTCTTGCCCCTCTTAGAAGGAGGCCGCCTGCCCGAGCCTGGAACCACTTGAGGTTCCGGCGCGGTGTTCGGCTGAGGGCCGAACTCGGAGCTCTTATGGGCCCCGTCCCCTCGGCTCCCGGAGTCCGGAAGGTCGCCTTGAGGCGCCTCCAGGACTGTCTCCCCTCGACCCGGTGCCTCTTGAGACAGCACCTCGGCGTCGTCAGCAGGATAAGGGGAGGTAGCGGTCGGGACTGGATCGCTATCCATGTCTGACGAGCACAGGGAACCGTCCGATGATACATCGATACTCGCTCGTGGCGACCTGCATAATTATGTTCGACGTTAGGGAAAGCAGTGCGACAAAGGAATGCTATGAGTTACTCTGGTATCCGAATACTTATGATCTCCCCAGGGGCTTGGCCCTGGGCAACCCCTCATCTTCGCCTTCGTCGGCGGCGGTGCAACTATCCGGAAGGAGAGTCCTTCCCTTCTTGGACCCTTCGGCCCCCGTAGTTGGGGCGGCCTTCCTTTTCTTATCTCCCCCAGCCGGAGAGGGAGCGTCTTCTTCCTCTTCCTCGTCTTCGGGGGAGGAGTGCGCCATAGAGTCATCGGACGGTGAGTCCGACGACGCCTGGCGTCGGGAACTCTTTCGTGTTCCCTTGTCCTTCTTGGTCTTCTCCGGCACCGTATAAGGAGCCGAAGTCAGCATCTTCGCTAGAAGAGGGTCTGCTGGGCCTTCGGGCATAGGAGCCGGACAGTCGATCTATCCGGCCGTCTCCCGCCAGTCCTGTCAAAGGTACGGGAGTTTAGATCCCGCATGGAGTCAATCTATAAAAAATAAGTAGCCTGTGAAAGGTAAAGCAGCCTGCCGCACTGGCTTGGCGCTTCACACTGAATCCGCGATCCTCAGTAATGGGAGGGGGGACCTCGGTGATTTTGAACAGCACCCTCCAGCCATCTTCGTGAGTTGTGTCGAAGAGCCTGTTCAGAGTTCGGTGCTGCGCTGGGTCGAACTCCCACAAGTTGAACTCCCGTTATTGGCACGGGAGGATCCGGCGGTGGAGCATGACCTGGACCACGTTGACGAGTTTGAGCTTCTTGTTCACCATGTTTTGAATACATGTTTGGAGTCCGGTCAGCTCTTTCAAACTACCCCAGGACAGGCCTTTCTCTTTCCAGGAGGTGAGCCGCATGGGGATGCCAGATCGGAACTCGGGGGCCACTGCCCATGCAGGGTCGCGCGGCTCGGTGATGTAGAACCACCCGATTGCCACCCCTTTATGGTTTCCACAAAAGAGCCCTCGAGCCATGTTACGTTGGGCATCTTGCCCACCATGGCGCCTCCGCACTCCGCCTGGCGGTCGCCCACAACCTTTGGCTTGACATTGAAGGTCTTCAACCATAAGCCGAAGTGGGGCTTGATGCGGAGGAAGGCCTCGCACACAACGATAAACACCGAGATGTTGAGGATGAAGTTCGGGGCCAGATCGTGGAAATCCAGGTCGTAATAGAACATCAGCCCCCGGACAAATGGGTGGAGAGGGAATCCCAGTCCGTGGAAGAAATGGGTGAGGAACACTACCCTCTCATGGGGCCTGGGGGTGGGGATGAGCTGCCCCTCATCTGGGAGCCGGTGCGCGATGTCGTCGGGCAGGTATCCGGCTCTCCTCAGCTTCTTGATGTCTCCATCCGTGACGGAGGATACCATCCACCTGCCTCCCGCTCCGGACATGGTTGGAGAAGGTTGAGGTGGGAAATGCGGACTTGGGCGCTAGAGCTCAAGTGTGCAAAAACGGACGAGCAAAGGAGGAAGAGGGCGTCGATAGAAAGGTGAATCCTTATCCCTTTATATGGGCAGACGAAACTAAGCGTCCCCACTTGCCTAGTAAAAATAGATCATCCCCCAAGCGCCGTAATCGATGGCGCGGTTGGGTTACCCACGCCCGTATTGGTGAGAATCCTGTAATAAGGGGACACGATCTCTGCTTTGACAAGACGTGTCGAAAAACTGCCTCGCGTTATGTGCGGGGCTAGTTAAAGGAAACGGTTCGAATAATCACCAGGCCATAACATAATGTCGTACAGTCAAAACAAGTCAGCAAATTAGATTTGCGAAAATATTATTCTCTCTACGGAATTATGTGGACCTTATGTTGCAGGGTCGGACACTATCCTCGTATTCAAATTCTTCTGTGATGCATTCGGAGGAGGAACCCGCCTTGCAATGTCGAAGACAATACTGCGCGCCGGACTCATCGTCATTGAAGCCTGGTTCAGGGGCTACTGAGGGAGTCCTAGATTAGGGGGTCTCCGGACAGCCGGACTATATCCTTTTTCCGGACTGTTGGACTATGAAGATACAAGATTGAAGACTTCGTCCCGTGTCTGGATGGGACTCTACTTGGCGTGGCAGGCAAGCTAGGCAATACGGATATGGATTTCTCCTCCTTTGTAACCGACCTTGTGTAACCCTAACCCTCTCCGGTGTCTATATAAACCGGAGGGTTTTAGTCTGTAGGCCAAGGCCTAGTGAGGGGTTGCCCCCTTTTGCTTTTATTTGTTTTGTCTTTCCTTCTCTGTTTTATCCTATTTTTCAATTGACCCTAATTTTCTAAATCATATAATTAGCATCTAAATTAGTTCTACTAAATATACCACTGCCACCAAAAGGTTGGTACCCAATTAATTTAGTTAGAACATTTTTACTATTTTAAAAGCATTTAAATAATAGTTTAAGCCACTGTTTTTTTTCATTTTAGAGTATTTAAACATTTTATTAAAGTGTGGTTTCTCCACCATAATTACTTATGCATTATTTGTTACCTCTCAAAGATTTTAGTTTTAATGTTTGAAAACTTTTGATGTTTGCCTTTATTTTAAATTTGAATTTGAATGGGATTGAATCATTGTGAGGTTAACAACAGTAATCTTGGTGACGTGACATCATTAGCAGGGAATTGCTATAGCATAACTAACCGGGCGTTACAAAAGTTAACCCTCAAACCGCTCGCAACCATCCGGACATGGTTTTCCATCCAATACGGTCCTATATACTCCCTAGGCTAGTATGGATGTGCATTTTCCTGTAAACCAAAAAGAAACTATGGGGCTTTACGGGCGTCTGTACCACTCCAACGGTGGCTTCTTACTCCCATGGCCCACCAGAAATACCTCTCCCGCGCCCGTACCCCTTCACATGAGAAGCAATTAGTTGGCACTGCTCTAGAGCACCGGTACCTCATTCTTGCCGATTTGGAGTAGCCACGGTGAATATACTGATGTTGAGGAGAAGTACCACCCACAAAAATCAATGTAATGGATTGATGAATTGAATGCTTCTCTGGAAATAATTGATCAGGGGCAAGCCAAGGATGAGGATAGTCCTTACTACTTTAATAATACTCAATTTGAAAGTCCAAGAAAATACTTCAATTTAATTCAAATTTTAGACTCATTTTGTTATCTTTAGATAAATGCAACATAAATATGTAGACAAGACCTGTGTTTGTCTTTTATTCCCAAGTTTGAACTAGTATAGTTAGAGTTCTTACATGGTAGTACATGTCATTTTATTTTTTCACCGCTACAATGACCAAACCATGGACTAAGAAAACGGTGTTTCATATATCTAGTACTAGAGTTATTTTCTTCTCAGTTAGTACCGAAGATGCCAAATGGCGTGATGGTGCAATATGGAGGGATGTAGACATTGCACATTGGAGGTAGCGTCTGTAGCGCTAGGTTCCTTATTTCCTCGAACTAGGCAGTTGTTGAGGCTAGACAGAGCCCTGGGCCTGTGGGTTTTGCTGAGATGGCCGGAAGGAGCCCTGGCCTGATGGATATTGTTGCTGAGGCTGTTGGAAGGAGACCTGGCTCGATGGTTGTTGTTGTTGTTGTTGTTGTTGTTGTTTTTGTTGTTGATGTAGAATAATAGCGTGGACAACATTGTGGATGGCTTGGCACTGCGACTGCTCAGGGATCGGTCATAGGTGCTGAAAACACAATTCTTGCAACAGCTGGTAAGTACTTTGTTGCAAAACTTGTGATCTTCCATGCGCTATGTTGTGTTGCTGCAATACAACATCCATGCATGGAATCAGTTGTTGTTGCAAAATTTGTTGAAGGATTTGTTGTTGTTGTTGTTGTTGCTGCTGCGAAATTGGTTATTGTGGTTGCAAATACTGTGGTTGCGGTTGTGGATATGGTTGTTGTGGTCGAAATGGTTGCGGCTGCGAATATGGTAGTTGCGGCTGCGGAAATGTTTGCAGCTGCAGATATGGTTGTTGTGATGGAAATGGTTGCGGCTGTGGATATGGTTGTTGTGGCGGAAATGGTTGTTGCTGCCCTAGAAATTGTTGTTGTTGTACCAATGGAACTTGCTCTTGTGGCTGTTGCTAAGATGGATTTTGTGGCTGCAATTGTGGCACTGGAATTCTAAATGCAGTTGTGGCGGTGGTCGCCATGATAGCAAGGAGGGCAAGGATGAGAAAGGTCTTCATGGTGGATTTGTATTGACCACAGCTTGCTTGGCTTAAATGATGCACTCTACTTATGAGAATGATGGATGAGGAAGGTTGAGTGTCATGCTATGGGGCTATTTATAGCTGCCATGGAATGATCTCTTTCACAATTGGCATTTGCTTGTGTGGAAAATGCTTGGATTCTTCTCAAAATCATAATTTGGTATGTTCTGTTTGGTGGCACTACTTACAAGTGTATTCTTGTACTGGTCATTAAAGTTCCTTGTTGTTGCACTATCATTCCACCACCAAAAAGGTGTGACAACACGCATGACTCATCTTATTCACTTTACAGCTCAAACACTAATCTAGATTGCCTATTTTTCTGAAACTAAGTTTGTAATTTTCCGCAAATTGTTACGCATAAATTTGATAAGCATGGCTGTCACGGTACTTAGTTTGTAATCTCGTGTGGTCTGTTAAGATAGATAAGAGTAGTAATGTAACTTGCTTTAGTAGGCCATGACTCATCAAATTCCTTTTACATGTCAAGTGTTGTAGTGTTCTAGAAGTTATTAACAAGCATAAATTTTGTAATGTTCTACAAGTTGTTACGTGTAAACTAGATAATCTTGACTTGCTCACAAACAAGATTGTACTCACTAGTCATCTACCCATGCAACTACACGGCCTAGCTATTATATGGGTACATATTTATTAACTAGGACGTGCGTCATGATATTGAAGAAGGATGGTGGGAACACCAGCTCGAAACTGACAAGACATTGCGCCACATCACTCCTTAGCCTTGGTACGATTTCTGGATCGATCACCTTCTGAGAGATTGCATTGAGGAATGCACATAGCTTCACAATGGCTAATCGGACGTTTTCCGGTAGAAGCCCCCTCAATGCAACCGGAAGCAGTTGAGTCACAATCACGTGGCAGTCATGAGAGTTTAGGTTCTGAAACTTTTTCTCTGGCATATTTATTATTCCCTTTATATTCGACGAGAAGCCAGTCATGACCTTCATACTGAGCAGGCATTCAAAGAAGATTTATTTCTCTTCTTTCGTAAGAGCGTAGCTGGCAGGACCTTTATACTGCTTCGGAGGCACGCCATCTTTTTCGTGCAAACGTTGTAGGTCCTCCCGTGCCTCAGGTGTATCTTTTGTCTTCCCATACACGCCCAAGAAGCCTAGCAGGTTCACGCAAAGGTTCTTCGTCACGTGCATCACGTCGATTGAGGAGCGGACCTCTAGGTCTTTCCAATAGGGTAGGTTCCAAAATATAGATTTCTTCTTCCACATGGGTGCGTGTCCCTCAGCGTCATTCGGAACAGCTAGTCCACTGGGACCCTTTCCAAAGATTACGTAGTGTAAATCATTGACCATAGCAAGCACGTGATCACCGGTGCGTATGGCGGGCTTCTTCCGGTGATCTGCCTCGCCATTGAAATGCTTGCCTTTATTTCGACATTGATGGTTGGTCGGAAGAAATCAACGATGGCCCAGGTACACATTCTTCCTGCATTTGTCCAGGTATATACTTTCAGTGTCATATAAACAGTGCGTGCATGCGTGGTATCCTTTGTTTGTCTGTCCTGAAAGGTTACTGAGAGCGGGCCAATCGTTGATGGTCACGAACAGCAACGCCTTAAGGTTAAATTCCTCCTATTTGTGCTCATCCCACGTACGTACACAGTTTTCATTCCACAGCTGTAAAAGTTCTTCAACTAATGTCCTTGGGTACACATCAATTTCGTTGCCGGGTTGCTTAGGGCCTTGGATGAGAACTCGCATCATAATGAACTTCCGCTTCATGCACATCCAAGGAGGAAGGTTATACATACATAGAGTCACGGGCCAGGTGCTGTGATTCCTGCTCTGCTCCCCGAAAGGATTAATGCCATCCGCGCTTAAAGCAAACCATACATTCCTTGGGTCCTTTGCAAACTCATCCCAGTACTTTCTCTCGATTTTTCTCCACTGCGACCCGTCAGCGGGTGCTCTCAACTTCCCATCTTTCTTTCGGTTCTCACTGTGCCATCGCATCAACTTGGCATGCTCTTCGTTTCTGAACAGACGTTTCAACCGTGGTATTATAGGAGCATACCACATCACCTTCGCAGGAACCCTCTTCCTGGGGGGCTCACCATCAACATCACCAGGGTCATCTCGTCTGATCTTATACCGCAATGCACCGCATACCGGGCATTCGTTCAGATCCTTGTATGCACCGCAGTAGAGGATGCAGTCATTAGGGCATGCATGTATCTTCTCCACCTCCAATCCTAGAGGGCATACGACCTTCTTTGCTGCGTATGTACTATCGGGCAATTCGTTATCCTTTGGAAGCTTCTTCTTCAATATTTTCAGTAGCTTCTCAAATCCTTTGTTAGCCACAGCATTCTCTGCCTTCCGCTGTAGCAATTCCAGTACGGTACCGAGATTTGTGTTGCCATCTTCGCAATTGGGGTATAACCCTTTTTTGTGATCCTCTAACATGCAATCGAACTTCAGCTTCTCCTTTTGACTTCCGCATTGCGTCCTTGCATCGACAATGACCCGGTGGAGATCATCATCATTGAGCACATCATCTAGTTCCTCTTGATCTTCAGCAGCTTCACCCGTTGCAGCATCATTGGGCACATCGTCTGGTTCCTCTTGATCTTCACCAGCTCCCCCCATTGCAGCATCACCGTATTCAGGGGGCACATAGTTGTCATCGTAGTCTTCTTCTTCGCCGTCTTCCATCATAACCCCTATTTCTCCGTGCCTCGTCCAAACATTATAGTGTGGCATGAAACCCTTGTAAAGCAGGTGGGAGTGAAGGATTTTCCGGTTAGAGTAAGACCTCGTATTCCCACATTCAGTGCATGGACAACACATAAAACCATTCTGCTTGTTTGCCTCAGCCGCATCGAGAAACTCATGCACGCCCTTAATGTACTCGCGGGTGAGTCTGTCACCGTACATCCATTGCCGGTTCATCTACGTGCATTATATATAATTAAGTGTCCAAATTAATATAAGTTCATCATCACATTAAAACCAAAGTGCATACATAGTTCTCATCTAACAACATATAGCTTTCCAGAGCATCTAATTAATTAAACCATACATTGAAACTATGTAAAACATTTCAATGCGAAAACAAATGCGATCATAATCGCAACCAAGGTAACAATTGATCCAATGGCATAATGATACCAAGCCTCGGTATGAATGGCATATTTTCTAATCTTTCTAATCTTCAAGCGCATTGCATCCATCTTGATCTTGTGATCATCGACGACATCCGCAACATGCAACTCCAATATCATCTTCTCCTCCTTAAATTTTTTTATTTTTTCCTTCAACAAATTGTTTTCTTCTTCAACTAAATTTAACCTCTCGACAATAGGGTCGGTTGGCATTTTCGATTCACATACATCCTAGATAAATAAAATCTATGTCACGTTGGTCGGCATAATTTTCATAAACAATAAATGAACCAATAGTTATAAAGATAATATACATACCACATCCGAATCATAGACAGGACGAGGGCCGACGGGGGCGGATACCAAAACCATCGCACTATATAAGATGCAATAATAAAAGTAAGAAAATGATACAAGTATCTATCTAAACATACAAGTAAGAATATTTTTCCTTTCAGAAAGAAGATAAGAACAAGAGGCTCACCACGGTTGTGTCGGTGATGAGATCGGCGCGGGTGATCAACGGCGATGAAGACGGGGACGGGGCGTGACGGACCGCTAAATCTAGACAAATCTCGAGGAAAATGGAGCTTGGAGGTCGAGCTTCGAGAGGAGAAATCTTAAGTAGTGTGGCTCGGGCATTCCATCGAACACCTCATGTGCATAGGAGGTGAGCTAGAGCACCACAAAGCCCTCTCCCCCTCGGCCACAGAAAAACAGAGCACTGGGGTGCTCTGCTCACGAGCGATGGGTATATATAGGCACCTCATTGGTCCCGGTTGGTGACATGCGCCGGGACTAAAGGGGAGCCTTTGGTCCCGGTTCAAGCCTCCAACCGGGGCCAATGGTGGTGGGCCAAGAGCGAGGCCTATTGGTCCCGGTTCATCCCACCAACCGGGACCAAAAGGTCCAGATGAACCGGTACCAATGGCCCACGTGGCCAGGCCGGCCCCCTGGGCTCACGAACCGGGACCAATGCCCACATTGGTCCCGGTTCTGGACTGAACCGGGACTAATGGGCTGACCCGGCCTGGACCAAAGCCCTGTTTTCTACTAGTGGTACTCAAACCATATATAATATATATTTCTCTTTTAGTACATTAGTAAGTGCTCCTAACTTAACCAACAAACACAATGTTATACTTAATTGAGGCTTTATCTATCTAGCATCATATTAGATAGTAAACTTTAAAATTAATGGATGCAGTTGTGAAACAATCCTATTCAAGAATCTGCCTTTGCAGAATGATATTCCTTCAATTGATATTTACTAGTACAAATGCCCATGCGTTGCAACGGGCAAATAAAAGTGCGCTTCATGTGCCATTTCTTGTATCAAAGGCTGATAAACCAGAGTAATAATGTTAAACTCTAATTTTTTCCGGAGCTTGAAGTGTGGACATGAAGAACCAACCTAACTTCCCACATCTGTTGGAAGAATAGTTGTGCATGGAATAGTATGTGAATCGGTTATATATTTTGCTTTTTGAAAGACAACACAAATATTTCTTTATTTTTTAAGAAATCGACTATTTTTTAATTTCTTATTAGAATTGGAATATGTTTTGAAGTCGAACATTATATAAACAAGCGATTTCTTGATTTTTTAATGATTTTTTGAACAATTATAACTGGTTTTTAATTGGAACCAATTTTGGGAATTTTCAGCATTTCTTAAAAAGTTTAAACATATTTAAAACATGAATATATTTTTTGAAACCAAGAACATTTAGAAACACTCACTATCTTAAAAAAACACGCCTTCGTGTTGGTAAATAAAAATGATTATTGGTGTCCGCATCATGGAGTAGAGTTAAGATAGTCATAGTGGTGTCCTTTGATGGCACTCCTTTAGCTTAGCACTACCACCGGGTGAAAGAGTGGTGTATTTATTTTTAGTGCGACATACAAACATTGGAATGTTCTATACTAACCGAGAGTTTAAAAACTAATCCAAAAGTTTTTTTTTAGAATTTTCAAAACATTTGAATGCAAAGCATTGTTACTATGTTCAATTTCTTAGAGATAGTTGTTTGCTTGGTTTGGAAGGGTTCATTTTTTCATATCAAATAAATGTATTGGTTAGTTTCGTTTTAACCCTGAGAACCAATCTCTGATTGGATGGTTTGCAGGGCGGTGATACCCAATAGAGCAAGAATTAAAACCTAACTTTCACACTTAATTTCATGTTTCACAAAGGTGAAATATTTTTTCAGTGCATGGTGACGTTCGCGTCGAAGCGAGACACTTGTGGTGTGTTCATCAATCTCAAGACCTGTCGGCTCAGTCTCCCTAGGTGTTCATGTATGTACGTGTTTGTGAGTCTGTGTTTGTCTTTGTTTCTCAAAAGAAGGTTCCCTTTAACCTTTGTATGCATCATTTAATGTGTCGTGCATTGAACCGGAAGGAGAAAGTCTTCGCATGTTTTCAGTGACTCGTTCATGTTGCCACTTTTCATTTTTGCCACCGTCGTGAATGATGATACAATTTTTGGTGTACACAATTCGGAAAAAGATTAATGAAACTACATTCATGTCCTTCGATGTTGCCTCAATGAACATCACACTATCAGCGGATGTGAGAGGAGTGGTGCATTGAAGTGGGATTATTTATATACAGTTATTTATTAATATTCGAAAGCTAACATGTTTTTGCTATGTTGATTTCGGTTTTAGAAAATGTTGGTTGTTTGGTTTGTCAAATTATATTATGTTTGGACTTGGCCCAAACACAAGCTTCTCGTGTAGATTGTAGGCTCTTTCCTCGAAAAAACACGCACACTTCGAATCGTCCAGAAAGGCACACAAACATCTCTTTCCGTTCCACCTAACAATAACAAAGAAAAGTTTCCTAGCACATAATCTTAGTGTGCATGTATCCAACGGCTTGGAAAGGTGATTGAGACTACATTAAATCTCAATTGACTGAGATTTAGCGAACCCCTTTGAAATTAGTAGCTAAACTCACTAAAAGGAAATATCTAGCTCAAAGTTTAGGTGTGAGAGGGGAGCTTGTATCAACCATGGTTTCAATATTTCCATGGTCCTCAAAAAAAAATAACTGATCCAACTGCTGAGAACTTAAGTTGGAGCCTTATGTAACAATTTTCTAAGTTCACCAACTAAATTGTCTAATTTCACTGCGCAATGTATTTTCATTTATTTTCTCTGTTGTGTATGTCAATACATATTTATCGATATATGTCGAGCAAGGTTTGTAGTTCATTTACCACCTAGGTACCTTTTTTCAAAATGGAATAATTGTGAATGTGTTAACACGGTAAAAACATATGCTAGATAACACGTTTTTATTTTATTTTTGCAAATAGTTGACCCGTATTACTCAAATTCGGTAAAACTTGAGTCATACGCGCCTCCCATACTGAAATGCGACACAAATTTGGATGTTTAACTTGGAACACTCAAAAGTTCCTTGACTATTCATTCAAGTACAAACTAATAATGTTGTCAATATCATGACAGGAATAATATTTGAAGATGCTTAATGGAGATACAATGGATGTCGTGTTCTCGGTAGTCATATATACATATGTTTCCCATTTTTTTCTTACTGACTATGTTAAAATAGTCTAGTTTGACATAACCGTTGGCTTTCGTTAGACAATCAACAGGATCTATCTGTCACATGCCAAACACTACCGACGACAGCTGAGTTTTCAAACGATATCATCACAGTTTGTCATCATTGACATTGCCTACCTGTTTCACGCACACTTTCATTTGCTGCTTAATAGTTCAGATGCGGATCCCGTTTAGGCCTTGTTTGGTTGCGTGTGAATCCGAGTGTATTGAAGGGGTTTGAGGAGGACTTAAACCTCTTAGAAGTCAAAATACGAACCAATCCTTGCCAATCCCCTCCAATCCTCTTGGGGAGAGGATTAACCGAACAAGCCCTTAATTAGACACCCAAAGCAATGAAGTCCAGCTGTGATGTGGCGATCCGAAGGATCTGTACTGTATGTGAGAGAATCATGCGAATGATTTGCTAGATTTCTGATGATGCTTCCCCGTAAAACGGAAAAAAATTATATGAGACCAGGTCTCACGGTTAGCTGGTGAGACCCGTTCTGATGGATGACACGTGGCATTCACAAATCACAAAGCATCTAATCTCTCTCCCCCCTGATTTTAAGTGGGGGTGGGGGATGCTTTGTGATTTGTGAATGCCACGTGTCATTCATCAGGATGGGTCTCGCGTGAGACCTGGTCTCATAGAATTCTTTTCCCCGTAAAACTGGACACCGCACTCTTGATTTCCAGCTGTGAAGCTGCCTCGTTCTTTCTGCAAGGACGGTTGATGTATTTTCTTTAAGAAATTAATGAAAATGGGCAATGAATGGTTGAAAAAAAAAGCATAAGCATGGTTGCTTCAGGCCACTGAAGAACCAGAGAAAACTCTGGCCTCTTCTGACTTGGAACAGTCAAAAACCCTAATAAAACCATTCGCGCACAAAACATGGTGTCGAATCCCTGGAAAAGACATGTCCAAAGATAGGCTAAATTAGAACAATGCAGCTGTCGTTCTCTGAATATTGCCTCGTTCTTTCTGCAAGGACAGTTGATGTATTTTCTTTAAGAAATTAATGAAAATGGGCAATGACTGGTTGAAAAAAAAAGCGTAAGCATGGTTGCTTCAGGCCACTGAAGAACCAGAGAAAACTCTGGCCTCTTCTAACTTGGAACAGTGAAAAACCCTAATAAAACCATTCGCGCACAAAACATGGTGTCGAATCCCCGGAAAAGACATGTCCAAAGATAGGCTAAATTCGAACAATGCAGCTGCCGTTCTCTGAATATTCACCATAAACCTCACGCTCCCCGACCTTGTTTCTTCTGGCCAAATTCCTCCTGCGTTCGTTCTTTATTCCTTGCTCCCTCTTCCAATTAACTTCTGCTACGACAAGTCCGCCGATGTATAAAAATCGATAAGATACAGTGCAAAGAAGCGATGTGGGACTATTATATCTACAGGGACACAATTTTGCAGAACAAAATAGAGTAGTCTAGTTGGCGTTCTCCTTTGGGACTGAGGGCCTTCGTCGTTGGTTCGTAGCTCAAGGGAATTATTTTTTGCATCGTTTTTTTTCTTTTTGACCAGGCCCAGTTCAGTCATCACGCGAACGATCAACACGGCCCAGTCTAGCGAGCCGGAGGGACTAAAAAAAGCGACTTATACTAATTGACGTACGCGACCAATGAACAGTTTTTTAGTACCACCTCACCTATATGTTTTAAATTCAAAGTGGAAGCGTAAACTTACAGGAAGAAGTGTATTGTGACGATGAATCCGACAAAGTCAATCCGTGTTTTATTATTAGGAAGAGATTAAGATGATTATATTCATATTTTTTAGTTTTGCCACGCGTCCTCTTTTTGCAAGGAGTAGGCACGTACTTTTTCTTGGAACCTGGGCGTGGGCATTTAGGACTCTTTTTTTATGTGCATGTCTAATCTTTCATGGACGTGGGAGCTTAGGACTTTTTTTGCATGTGCAAGTTTAATGAGTTTCATCTATGTGGTGAGAATTGATTTTTCTTTACGTGAGTTTTTTTTTGTATGCGTGGATTTCATCCCTACGTACATGTTGTTTTCTTCTATAATAAGGCATAGTCTTCTAGCATATCTTAACCATTAAATTTAATATCAAACGGCTATATTAATCTTAATGACGTGGATTAACGTAGACGCTCGAAAGGTGCCTCCAATTAGTATATCTTTCCCTAATAATAAAGTACGGATTGACTTTGTCGGGTTCACCGTCACAGTACATTTTTTTTCATGAAAATTTACGCTTTCAGTTTAAATATAAAACATATACGCGAGGTGGTACTAATTGGTTAGTCCCTAATTTTTGTCCGTTTTCGTCCGACCGTCCATCCTATTTGGTCACGTACGGCTGGATCACCATATGTATGGGCCGTGCGTAACCAAAATTCCCCACATGGGCCGCACATAGCTTATTTTGTGCATCCCCGCATGGACCAAGGTGGGCCTTGTCGGATATTTTGGCAGAAAAATAAATTTACTTGCGTCAGGAATTAATCTCACGATCTCTTAGACCATACCATACACACTTACCAACTAAGCCATATCAATGCATGTGTAATTGATACGTTTACTTTTCTTATTCAATAGTACCACCTCACCCCCTTACAACTGAAAGCACCAACATATATCTCTACTCCTAATGGAGTAGTTGGTAGTCTCGCTTCCAGGTCTTTTTCCCACTTCTCATTGTTTTTTTGTACCTACTCCCACCTTCGCTGGTTTTTTTCGTAGATTTTTTCGTCCCCTCCCCCCACTTCATCGGTTTATTTTCGCGTCACCCTCTCACACAACGAAAGAAATCTGAACAGATCAGAACTTTTCATACTGGCGCAAGTTATTTAGTAATGTAGAATCAATCACGAACAATCTCTAAAGATCAAATCTAAATTAATTAACCTTACCTTAAATCACTCAATCACATTAATTAGAAAACAAATATTTCATTTTCCGAAAAATCACTCAATCACATTAACCTTACCTTAACTCACGGATGGTAATCAATCTCCAAATAAAGGAAACAATACATCGAGGGAGCAGTAAATAAACTCCCTTTCTTATGACATGTATATGATCTTCCCTTCCCTCTCCGTTGTGGAGCGTTTTTGATTCTCGAGGCCGATGTTTGCCGCGGCCGGTGAAGGGGGCGAAGAAGGGCGGCTTCCCTGGCCGTGGCCGTGGCCGTGGCCCTGGGAGTTGGTGCGGTGGAAGTGGCACTTGAAGGACCCGGCGTGGGTGGCCGACGGGCAGACGCACTTGGAAGCACTAGTAGAAAAGGGGGCAATGGTCCAGGCCGGGTCAGCCCATTAGTCCCGGTTCAGTCCAGAACCGGGACCAATGGGGGCATTAGACCCGGTTCGTGAGCCCAGGGGGCCGGCCGGGCCACGTGGGCCATTGGTCCCGGTTCATCTGGACCTTTTGGTCCCGTTTGGTGGGACGAACCGAGACCAATGGGCCTTGCTCCTGGCCCACCACCATTGGTCCCGGTTGGTGGCTTGAACCGGGACCAAAGGCTCCCCTTTAGTCCTGGTTCATCCCACCAACCGGGACCAATGAGGTGCCTATATATACCCCCTTGCATAAGAGCAGAGCACACTGCTCTGTTTTTTTCTGGCCGAGGGGGAGAGGGCTTGGTGGTGCTCTAGCTCACCTCCTATGCACACAAGGTGTTCGATGGAATGCCCGAGCCACACTACTTAAGCTTTCTCCTCTCCAAGCTCGACCTCCAAGCTCCATTTTCCTCAATATTTGTCTAGGTTTAGCGGTCCGTCAAGCCCCGTCCCCGTCTTCACCGCCGTCGATCACCCGCGCCGAGCTCATCGCCGGCACCACCGTGGTGAGCCTCTTGTTCTTATCTTCTTTCTGAAAGGAAAAATATTCTTACTTGTATGTTTACATAGATACTTGTATTATTTTCTTACTTTTATTATTGCATCTTATATAGTGCGATGGTTTTGGTATCCGCCCCCGTCGGCCCTCATCCTGTCTATGATTAGAATGTGGTATATATATTATCTTTATAACTATTGGTTCATTTATTGTTTATGAAAATTATGCCGACCAACATGACATAGATTTTATTTATGTAGGATGTATGTGAATCGGAAATGCCAACCGACCCTATTGTCGAGAGGATCACAAAAAAGGGTTGTACCCCAATTGCGAAGATGGCAACACAAAGCTCGGTACCATACTGGAATTGCTGCAGTGGAAGGCAGAGAATGTTGTGGCTGACAAAGGATTTGAGAAGCTACTGAAAATATTGAAGAAGAATCTTCCAAAGGATAACGAATTGCCCGACAGTACATACGCAGCAAAGAAGGTCGTATGCCCTCTAGGATTGGAGGTGGAGAAGATACATGCATGCCCTAATGACTGCATCCTCTACCGCGGTGCATACAAGGATCTGAACGCATGCCCAGTATGCGGTGCATTGCAAGATTAGACGAGATGACCCTGGTGACATTGACGGTGAGCCCCCAGGAGGAGGGTTCCTGCGAAGGTGATGTGGTATGCTCCTATAATACCACGGCTGAAACGTCTATTCAAAAATGAAGAGCATGCCAAGTTGATGCGATGGCACAGTGAGGACCGGAAGAAAGACGGAAAATTGAGAGCACCCGCTGACGGGTCGCAGTGGAGAAAAATCGAGAGAAAGTAGTGGGATGAGTTTGCAAAGGACCCAAGGAATGTATGGTTTGCTTTAAGCGCGGATGACATTAATCCTATAGGGGAGCAGAGCAGCAATCACAGCACCTGGCCCGTGACTCTATGTATGTATAACCTTCCTCCTTGGATGTGCATGAAGCGGAAGTTCATTATGATGCCAGTTCTCATCCAAGGCCCTAAGCAACCCGGCAACGACATTGATGTGTACCTAAGGCCATTAGTTGAAGAACTTTTAAAGCTGTGGAATGGAAACGGTGTACGTACGTGGGATGACCATAGACAGGAGGAATTTAACCTAAAGGCGTTGCTGTTCGTGACCATCAATGATTGGCCCGCTCTCAGTAACCTTTCAGGACAAACAAACAAAGGATACCACGCATGCACGCACTGTTTAGATGACACTGAAAGTATATACCTGGACAAATGCAGGAAGGATGTGTACCTGGGCCATCGTCGATTTCTTCCGACCAACCATCAATGTCGAAAGAAAGGCAAGCATTTCAAAGGCGAGGCAGATCACCAGAAGAAGCCCGCCATGCGTACCGGTGATCACATACTTGCTATGGTCAATGATTTACACGTAATCATTGGAAAGGGTCCCGGCGGACTAGCTGTTCTGAATGACGCTGAGGGACACGCACCCATGTGGAAGAAGAAATCTATATTTTGGGACCTACCCTACTGGAAAGACCTAGAGGTCCGCTGTTCAATCTACGTGATGCACGTGATGAAGAACCTTTGTGTGAACCTGCTAGGCTTCCTGGGCGTGTATGGGAAGAAAAAAGATACACCTGAGGCACGGGAGGACTTGCAACATTTGCACAAAAAAGACGGCATGCCTCCGAAGCAGTATAAAGGTCCTGCCAGCTATGCTCTTACGAAAGAAGAGAAAGAAATCTTCTTTGAATGCCTGCTCAGTATGAAGGTCACGACTGGCTTCTCGTCGAATATAAAGGGAATAATAAATATGCCAGAGAAAAAGTTTCAGAACCTAAAGTCTCATGACTGCCATGTGATTATGACGCAACTGCTTCCGGCTGCATTGAGGGGGCTTCTACCGGAAAACGTCCGATTAGCCATTGTGAAGCTATGTGCATTCCTCAATGCAATCTCTCAGAAGGTGATGTGGCACAATGTCTTGTCAGTTTCGAGCTGGTGTTCCCACCATCCTTCTTCAATATCCTGACGCACGTCCTAGTTCATCTAGTCGACGAGATTGTCATCCTGGGCCCGTATTTCTACACAATATGTTCCCCTTTGAGAGGTTCATGGGAGTCCTAAAGAAATATGTCTGTAACCGCGCTAGGCCAGAAGGAAGCATCTCCATGGGCCATCAAACAGAGGATGTTATCGAGTTTTATGTTGATTTCATTCCTAGCCTTAAGAAGATAGGTCTCCCTAAATCGCGGTATGAGGGGAGACTGACTGGAAAAGGCACTCTTGGAAGTGACTCAATAATATGCAGGGACAGATATTCTTGGTCTCAAGCACACTACACAGTTCTACAGAACTCTACCTTGGTGGCCCCGTATGTCGATGAACACAAGAACAGTCTGCGCTCCAAAAACCCGGAGCAGTGCGACGACTGGATTACATGTGAACACATCAGGACTTTCAACAGTTGGTTGGAAACACGTCTCAGAGGTGACAACACTGTTTGTGATAAGCTGTACTTGTTGTTCAGGGGACCATCTTTGAGTGTATTGACTTACAAAGGATACGAGATAAATGGGAATACATTTTACATGATCGCCCAAGATCAAAAAAGCACCAACCAAAATAGCGGTGTCCGCTTTGATGCAGCAACCGAGAGCGGAAAGGACGCGTATTATGGTTACATAGTGGACATATGGGAACTTGACTACGGAGATGATTTTAAGGTCCCTTTGTTTAAGTGCAAATGGGTCAATCTGTCAGGCGACGGGGTACAGGTAGACCCACAGTACGAAATGACAACACTGGATCTGAAAAATCTTGGGTATACTGACGAACCGTTCGTCCTAGCCAATGATGTGGCACAGGTTATCTATGTGAAGGACATGTCTACCAAACTGAGAAAAAGAAAAGATAAGGAAGCGAATACATCATACGATGAGCCAAAGCGCCACATAGTTCTTTCAAGAAAAAGGGATATCCTGGGAGTGGAGGGCAAGACAGACATGTCTGAAGATTATGAAAAGTTTCATGAAATTCCTCCCTTCAATGTCAAGGCTGACCCAAGCATCCTGATAAACGATGAAGATTATCCATGGTTACGGCGCAATAAGCAAATGACACAAGCGAAGAAAAAGTGAAGACTTTCTCCCGCAACTATTATGATGATACCATGCCAACTTTGTAACACACAAGTATGCTATGCCAACTTTTTCAGAGTTCATTTGAAAACTATGAATTTAGGTCGAATTTTCTCTATAGGTGCATCTATGTTCATTTTTTAGTAAAGTTAATCACAAACTTGTGGTTCACACAAATTTCAAAGAATTCAAATTTTAACTATTCAAATTTGAAAACTAATGGGACTAACAGAAAGTTTATAATTTTTCTAAAACTAATGGCACTAACAGAAAGTTTATAATTTTGCTGACCTAAAAGCAAAAAGAATTAAAAATTAAAGCAAAAAACAAAATAAAATAAATAATACAGAAAACAAAACAAAAAACTGAAAAAAATAAATAAAAATAGCAACAATAAGTATTTTGTTTTAAGTAGAAACAAAATAAAATAAATAAAGCAACAAAGAAAACAAAAAAACTAAAAAAGTGTTTTCAAATTTGAAAACTAATGGCACTAACAGAAAGTTTATAATTTTTTTAAACTAAAAGCAAAAAGAATTAAGAAATAAAGCAAAAAACAAAAGAAAATAAATAATGCAGAAAACAAAACAAAAAAACTGGAAAAAAATAGGCACTAAATGCAAAAAAACAAAAAAAGTGTTTTCAAATTTGAAAACTAATGGAACTAACTGAAAGTTTATAATTTTTGTGACCTAAAAGACAAAAGAAATAACTAAAAAACTATAAGTATTTTGTTCTAAGTAGAAATGAAAAAATAAATAGCAAAAAAGAAAAAAATTCCTATAATATTTGTTGTGACTAACTAAAATTACCAAATTGAGTATAATGATAAAACACAGTAATATTAAATAGCAGGAAAAAAATGACTCAAAAATCGTTTTTTATGGTAAAGTTATTCATAAACTAGTGATTCACACAAATTTTAAAAAATTCAAATTTAAACTATTCAAATTTTAAAACTAATGGCACTAACAGAAAGTTTATAATTTTTGTGACCTAAAAGAAAAAATCACTAAAAAACTATAAGTATTTAGTTCTAAGTAGAAATGAAAAAACAAATAGTCATAAAAAATGCCACCTACTGGGCCACCACGGCCTGAATACGACTAGAAGCCCATCCATGGGCCAGGATTCAGGCCCACAGAAGGCCCAGCAGGCCCACAGGCATAGCGTTGTGAGATTAGGCCCAAACAGATGCAGCGCTTATAAACAGGTGCGGCCGCTCCTCAGCTAGCGAGGTGGGGCTAAACATCCCACCGCACCGCGGCTTTGGCAGGCGCAGGCCTTGGGTCCCGGTTGGATGGCACCAACCGGGACTAAAGGGGGCATTGGTCACGGTTCATGGCACAAACTGTGACCAATGCCCCCTTTAGTCCCGGTTGGTGCCACCAACCGGGACCAAAGGCCACCGCTTCCGCCTTTGGGCCTGCTGAAAAGAGGCATTTGGTCTCGGTTGGTGGCACCAATCGGGACTAAAGGTGGCATTGGTCCTGGTTGGTGCCACGAACCGGGACCAATGCTCTTGGTATATAACCAGGACTTGTGAAAATTTCAGTCTCACATCCCATCTATTGGCCCCGACGAGCCGAGCTCATCGACCCCCGCCAGGCTGCCACGCCGTCCGCCGCCCTACAGTCGCCCCCGACCCGCTCAGCCGTCGCTCGTGCCTCGCCGTCGGCCGTGCCCTCGCCCGACGCCGCTGCCGCCGCTCTGCCCCCGCGCCCCTGATCGCGCGTCACGTGCCCCGGCCCGCCCGTCGTCGTCGCCCTGCCCTGCCCGTCGTCGTCGCCCGCTGCCCCCCCGTCGCCGTCGCCCCCTGCCACCCGTCGCCGTCGCCCTGCCCCTCCGTTGTTCCGGCCCCCTCCCCTGTTTTTTTCATATATTATATGCTTGTGTATATTGTGTATATTGCTTCTTTGTATATATTATGTATATATGTCAGTATATATATTGTGTATATTGCTTCTTTTCAGATTTTTTTTCATATATATGTTTGTATTTTGTATTTTTCTTTTTTATAAAAATGTATATATGTTTGTATGTTCTCTGTGTATATATGTTCATATATGCAAAAGTTAGATTTAAATATTTAGAAAAGGATTATCTATATATGTTCTCTGATTTAGTACATTTTAGGTTAGTTTCATTTCTAGAAAAGTTTTATATATTTAGGAGAGGAAAAGGAAAATAAGAAGAGGAAAAAGGAGAAGAAGAGGAGAGGAAGAAAAGGAAGAGGAGAAGAAGAGGAGAGGAATAAAAGGAAGAGGAGAAGAAGAAAAAATAGAACTTTCTTCTTCTCCTCTATTCCTTTCTTCTTCTCCTCTTTTTTTTCTTCTTTTTTCTCTTCGATCTTCTCCTCTATTCCTTTCTTCTTCTCCTCTTTTTATTTCTTCTTCATATTCATATCTTTTATCAGGTCTGTCGTCGTAGATATACCCCTCCCGATAACTTCAACACGAGGGGGGGGTCGATATACCCCCTCCCGATAACTTCAACACGAGGGGGGGTCGATATACCCCCTCCCGATAACTTCAACACGAGGGGGGTCGATATATATACCACCTCCCGATAACTTCAACACGAGGAGGGGGGTCGATATACCCTAAATAGCAAGTATCGTCGGTGTGAGATACATGTGGCCGTCGGTGTCGGATAGTACATCCACATCCCACAAGTGACGCGGGCGTCGACCCGCATCACTTGTGGGACGTGGATGTAGTGTCTGACAGCGACGGCCACATGTATCTCACACCCACGATACTTGCTATTTAGGGTTTCCTCTACCGCTCGGCGACCCTCGACGATCCTCGTTCCCGATAAAAAAAGAAGAGGAAGAAGAAAAAAAAGAGGAGTCCTTGAAGCATTGTCGAGGCCACTTCAAACCCTAGAGAAGCCGTGTCGAGGCCACCCCAAACCCTAGAGAAGTAGCGTCGAGGCCACTAATTAATATTAGTTCTACGTTTGCCACTAATATATCCATCTGTCATGTTTGAATAATAATTGCCATGTTATAAATATTTGTAGAAACTATGGACACCGCCCGAGACGAAGTACAAAAAGAGTTGTTGGGGGACATAATCGCATGAGGAAGTGATGCCGTCTGCTCGTTGTTTCTCAACGACACCGATGGTATGGAAGCAGCTGGCTATGATTACGATGGCTCCGGTGACCTAATGCCGGCGCAAGAAGGAGACCGTGAGGACGGCTCCGGTGACACAATGCCGGTGCAAGAAGGAGACCGTGATGACGTCTCTGGTGACCGAATCGAGTCCGGCCAGGTATATATTAAAGACAGTATAACCGCACCTAAAGCGAGCTCTCTCAGCGCTTCGTGTTTCTGACCATCCGTTTACAAGATCTAGACGTTTTTGGTCGTCGGATCTCCTGTTTAAAGCGATCTGTCCCACATCTGATAAAAACTGGGCCGGCTGTCCTGGGGCTTCTGCTCCGCAGGCCAAAACGTAGCCCTGTGGTTAACTGGGCCGTCGGCCAGCCCATTCCAGCCCACGGGCTTCACTGAAGAAGGTCCACTTGTGCGGTTCCATCGACTAGGGTTACACACGAGCGACCGGTGAGCGTTCATTCAGTCCCGATGCGAGAAAAAAAAAACAGTGCCGATGCGAGGTCGATTGGACCGACCGGATGTGCCTCGACCTACGCGACCGGCCGTGTTGCCTCGCTGGGCGACGCCAGCAGGAGGTACCCGGGGCAACGGATCGTCCCCTGTCGATTGCCTCCAGTTGCCCGCGATTCGGGAATCAATTCATAGTTGCAGCGGACCATTATAATGGCAAATTTGCAATCGATGAGGCGCACTCACTAGTGGCCAATAACTGGGGTCAGTTACAACATGCATTCAATTGCGTCCATTTAATCTCCATCGTGGAGCTTCTCCTTCCTCATTCTCCTCCTTTTACTTGCAGGCTGCCATGGTTGACAGGACGATAATTAGTCTCCGCTTCTGGCCTTTTACAAGTGTTCCCTCGTTGGTACCTCTACTCTCCCCCAAATTCTGCATTAATTTTTTTCAATTGATGTTGTTCTTTGTGCTCCCAAATGAGTGCAGGTTCCATTGAGTTCCACGGGATTCACTAGATTGGCTCATTCTTCTACATTTCCTATCTTCCCCAAAAGCGCAGCAGGGAGCGACTTTTTCTCGAGCCGGCGACGAGCTCCATCCCCAGGTCAGTGACGCACTACGGGCATGTTTGGTTCATGTCCTGGGTGTGATGCCTGGCAAAAGTTGATGCCTGATAGTAGCCTGGGAGAAGGAGGATTTTTGCCTGGCCAGGCTGCTGTGTGCATGTGATGTTTGGTTGCAAACCTGGCCTGGGACACGTACTTAAATATTAAATAATTAGATGGGACGGCTGAGTTGACAAAAAGTACAGTATACAACTTGCTAATTGACGCAAAACGCATCTGCCTGGAGGCCAGGCGTCTGGTTCCGTTGGCCTGATCCAGGCTAATCAAGCTGCCTGTGATCTACCCAGGCTAATCAGGTGCATGTCAACTCCAGGCCAGGAACATGCCTGTGATTTGAGGCTACTATCCAAACAACAACCAGGCACAACCCAGGAAGGTCTCAGGCCAGGCAATTTTGCTCCTGGAACTCAACCAAACACGCTCTACATCCGTGAAGCATATTTCTGGTTTTAAAGCCATATCTAGAGTTCTCAGGCGCGTCGTCGCCAGATCCTTTGGTTCGCAGTTTCGCACGGTTGCTGCTGTCGGCTGGCAGCAGAATCTGGGCAGTAGTGATGGCGGCCGTGTTGGGGTCGGATCGACGCGACCGATGGTGTCTCATGGCCACTGTGCTTCAGGTCCGACCGACACGGCGCTCCTCGCCGAGCGACCGAACGGCGTCCTGGTCGGTGACGCAATAGGGAGATGGTCAGGGCCGCGAACAGCCGCTGTCGATTGAAATTCACTAGCCATCGATTCGTTGAGGTTTTAATCAGGATCGATTAATGGCAATTGATGAACCGGCTAAACTGAAGATTATTGCAGGTCTGATGATTCATGCTTTTTACTTCAATTCACTCGCGCGCATATACGAATATACGATCCAAAGTGCTGTTGCTCCTTCCCTACTCCCCTTACTTCTGAAAACCACTCTCGTGCAGCAATGGGTGATGGTTCTTTCCTTTATCTCCTCTTCACCTGATTCTTCATCTAATCCAATTTTTGAAATTTATTTTACTCATACTGTTCTTTGTACTCACAAACTATGCAGGTTCTCTAGGTTTACCTCCTGATACTCTCCCCTCTTCAATTCTACACGTAGATTTCTCAAGGTGTTGCACCTTTCTGGAACGACTCCCCTTTGGATTTAGTGGTTTAGTTTGCTTGAGCAGTCATGCACAAATCACTTGTTGGTAGAAGTTCCACATCGGCTCATGGAGGCAGCACGGTGGTCAGTCACGTGGACAGTGCGGAACAGCATTGGTTCCTATGCTCAGCTCCCCGCAAGGATTCCCTCAGGTAACAACTCCCAATAATTAGATCCTATTCTAGAGCATTACAATATATTCTAATTTTGATGACCACTATTATTTCCTAATAGTTGCAAATCAGAGACGAGTGAGTTAATAAAGGGACATATAATGTACAAATTTATGCCCACTGTGAGCTACTTGACACATGATGCCAAATTTTGTTATGTTCTTTGGCTATTGGCATGTACTAGCTTTTTTAGTATCCTAGCATTCCAGTGAACTTTTCACATTAGCTACTGCTGCTACTTCTGAAGATGTGTGTGTTCCCTGATGTTTCAGAGTGATGCTCCAGGTCAAAGTAGGATTAGAAAAACCATTACTTCATTTCAAATAATTCAGGCAATATACTCTAGATGAAATCCCTAATGCAATTGGAATTTATATATTATGTAGTCGTTCAGAAAGGGACGTCCTATGTATACTCGCTAATGTTTTGTAGCGTGCAATGAGTGGAGAAATTCACTCATAAGACATAAACGATTATGTATCTTCCGGTTCTCTGCTCGCCGGTGTTTCGTGGTGGCATGCAGCTGCCACGCCTTCACCCCAGCCTGTTGCCTTGTGCCTCGAGTCATGCAATCACTCTGACTCCATAGCGTCTGATCTCAAGTTAATGTTGTGTTCATTTGATGTTAGGATTAAGGTGGATTAGTTGGGATTTGGAAACATGGCTATTCCGAGCAAGGTAATACATGAGGTTATTCCCTTTCTAAGCATCGCCACAAGGAGGGTGTTTAAGGCGAAGCTGTGTGTATCCTTGTATGGCAGCCGCCTTAGGTAGAGCTTCCGGCCCTTACGGTCTGA
This sequence comes from Triticum urartu, assembly GCF_003073215.2. NCBI lineage: Eukaryota > Viridiplantae > Streptophyta > Magnoliopsida > Poales > Poaceae > Triticum > Triticum urartu. The sequence continues at coordinate 22,675,268 of NC_053027.1, read as the reverse complement.
AACAATGATGAATCACAAGATATATTTACAGGAAAAAAATATGATGTAGGCAGAGAATGAGAGGAAACTGATTTGTGTTTTTGTTGCCTTTTGTTGCTCGGTTCAGTCAGTTCTTTCTATCCCATGTAAAACGGTAAAACAATTTTTAAGCCCCAATGAAAAAAAATGTAGTGACGTTGGAATTCGTATGAAGAAATTATCTTTTGGCCAAATTACATTTGTGTGTTAGAAGATATTATTATTTGTGTTAGCATGAACAATACGATATGTAAGCTTGTTCTGTGCCTTGCTTTTGATGTAATAATCAAGACTCTTGATTTTCTTAGATAGTATATGATTATACTTCTCATGCCCTCTGACCGTCCGCCATGTTGGATGTATCCATAATCATAGAAATTTTGGTGCAGTGTTTCTGGTGCCTATTTGAGGTCTACATCTTCTCCAGTTCGCTCTACTCCATCGTACAATTTGTTTTCCAAGTATAATATACTGTCATGCCGCCTTCTTCCATCATTATACATTTCAAGTTTATATTATGTTTAAGTCTATGTTCCTATGCAATTGCAACAAGCTTGTACTATGCTTGAACAAAAATGTACATAGCCATCCATTATTATAACGTGGATATGGATAGGTTGGCTTATGGCACTGCCCTATTTATATCTAAGCTTATGTTGATATGGAAGTTGTAATGTTGCCCCCAATGAAGATGATTTACATACCATTATTTTGAAAATAAAGAGAAGTACATGCTATAGAAAGCATAATATTTTAAAACAATGCAAGAAATGTATACTAGCAATGTTATATCCTTAACAACCAAGATCCAAAATAGATGGGTGCAGCAACGCGCGCCATCAATGATCTAGTATTAGTTAAGCTTCTGCTGACTACCTAATTGATGCATTCATTGTTTTGGTATGTACACATATTAATTAAGCCTTTATTCTTTTTTCTAGCCCTTCGGATCGAGCACAACTTCGTTAAAGAGACGAGGCCCGAAGAAAAAGTTGAGCTCGGATGAAAAGTTTGAGATCATAGCAATTGCGCCCAAGGGCCAACCAATTGAACCCATCCGGACAAAGAGCGCATTTGTTGCTTAGTGCGGGGTTTTGGTTAGGGACAAGATCCCGATCAGCATGCAGCAATGGTTAAAGCCGGCTACAGAAGACCCTGAGGTGGCTTATGTCAATGATAAGCAGAAAAATGATCTTTGGACTAAGCTGAAGTCAAATTTCACCCTACCGCCAGAGGATGATCCGGAGAAGCCAGTTAAAGAGCAATTAATCAAGTCTTTTGCTCTTAAGAGGATGGCAGAACTATTCAGGAGGTGGAAGAAAGAGCTGAATAAGTTTGTCGAAAATAAAGAGACACTGGAATTCAAGGGCAGATATGAGAAGATCAGAGATCGCTGGCCCGCATTTGTGGCCCACAAGACATCGGAAAAGAGTAAGAAGATGTCGCCGACAAACAACCAAAATGCTGCGAAGAAGAAGCATCACCATCGCATGGGGTCAGGTGGCTACCTGGCAGCCCGGCCTAAGTGGGCCAAGATTGAGAATGATCTGGTTGATAAAGGGATCGAACCAGAGACAATTAACTGGCCAGATCGTTGCCGGACTTGGTTCTTCGGGGCTGGCGAAACCTTGGACCCTGTATCAGGGAAGTGCATTTGGACGGACGAGCAAATGGAAATACCAGTCAAGAGGCTTAAGCACTATATCGAAGCAGTGCAACAAGGTATGTTTGTTCCAGACAGAGAGAACGACGAGCTCACAATGGCCCTCGGGAATCCTGAGCACCCTGGACGGACACGAGGCACGCCAGGCTCCATTCCGTGGAAGGCTGGGTTTCCGGACGCAGGCGGTTACAAAAGCCACGAGAGGAGGAAGAAAGTGGAGCAGACCCAACTGCAGGCGCTGCACGCTAGGGTACAAGCGATAGAGGAACGAGAAGCAAATCACACCAAGCGAACTGCTGAAGCTTCCCCCGAAGCTACCCCGCCATCTCAGCGGAGAAGCAGCGTGGCTTCCACCGAGCTGCTTCAGCCGGAGCATGTCTTGACGGCTCCTGCCAGCTATCCCGTGGATGCTATCACGGAGTCTCAAAATTGCCACCTTATGACGCAATGGATTAATATGAAGGTCAAGGCGGCTGTTGGCTCTGTTTTTCCTACTGAACCCGGCGCAACTTTTCACTGCCGGCCGATTACAGAATGATATGCTAGGGTGATGGTGGATGAAATAAGGAGGGATTTGAGGACCTCCAGCTTGACCACCCTACCGGTGAAGGGGAGACTTGGCTGGGTTCTGCTCTGAAGACTCCATGCCTATGGCGGAAGGAGCTCATCAACCTTCCGAACTGGACGCCTCCGCCTCCTCCTCCTCCTTCGGCGAGTCAGGGCACTCCGCCTCCTCCTCCGGCGAGTGACTATCAGGGCACTCGGCCGGCTCCTTCTCCGACGTGTGGCGGCACTCCGTCTCCTTCTCCGCCTGCGCCGGCGCGCCCTAGAAGCCATCCTCCTCCTTCTCCGCCTCGTCAGCAAGGGCGTTAGAGACCTGCGGCTGCACCGGCTGCTCCGGCGCGTCGTAGTCCTTCTCCTCCGCCTCGTAAGCTAGTAAAGAAGACAACCGCTCCGTCTGCTCTACCGGCGTCTAGCAGTACAGCCAGAGGCGGGAGGACATACAGATTCGGTCCTTCTCTAAAGACTCCAGAGAACTTACCATACGAGAGGACCCCGGAGGAGAACGACGAGATCGTGCGAGAAGAAGTGAGGAACTTCTTTGAAGGGGTGAAAGCAAAGAAACATCCACCTCCGGAGGAGAAGGTAGATCCGGTGAAAGCGAAGCGCACTCTGGCTGCCCTAACAAAACCACCCAAGTCTCCACCGAAAGGAAACTATGAGCGCATTATTGGAAAGGAATTTGCCGAAGCGGAGCGGTCGGGAAGTACTGTCAGTGATCAAAGGCTGAAAGAACGACGAGCTGGGAAACAAATTGCCCAGCTCGGCGAGCAAGCGAAGCAATCATGCCCCCCCCCCCCCGCTCAAGGTACCTAGCGACATCGTCGCTAATGATCCGAGGATGGTGCCCGGTTATAGCAATCTTGGAGATTACCTGCCCGACGATGTACATTATGATTTCATGGAGGTGCAGATACAAAGAAACGAGTACGGGAAGCCTCTCGTCAAAGCTGAAAGATCTTTATCAACGATGATGCGAAGATTGCATGATTGGTACTTGAAAATCCACAGAGAGTCTGGGGGAGGAGTACTTTGTATGTGAGAGTTAAAAAGGAGCATGACCTCGTTGGAATTGATTTCACTAGTTGAAAACGGAGCTTTAAAAAAGGTTTGTAAGGGCCTTTAGTGCCGGTTATGGAACCGGCACTAAAGTGTGGGCACTAAAGCCCCCCCCCCCTTTAGTACCGGTTCGGCACGAACCGGCGCTAAAGTGCCACCACGTGGCGTGAGCTCACGCCCTGGTATGAAGGACCTTTAGTACCGGTTGGTGTTACCAACCGGTACTGAAGGTTTTTTTTTTGAATTTTCTTTTTGAAAATTTTGGAAAAAAAATTTGATTTTTTTTTAATTTTTCTGAATTATTTGATGATTTAGTCTCTAATCACCTCTCTTAACTGCTCAAGTGTGGATCACTCATTCCAAATCATCTAACTTCCCGACCGGTCACCCATCCCTCTCACTACTCCAGCCCGAGCACGCTTAACTTTCGGGTTCTATTCTCCTTCGTTTCCAAGTCTGCACTTGTTGTTTTCCTGACGATAGTAAGATGTTAATCCTATTAACCATCAGGAGTTTAGCTTGAGCAAGAAGTCACACATTTCACCGTTTGAGTTTGAAACTATTATTCTGAAAAAACAGTAATTATTTAGTAACGCTAATATTTCTTGAATAAGTTTGACCATAGTTTGACCACAGTTTGACCATAGTTTGACCAGATTTGACCAAAATTCAAAAAATTGAAATAATTATTTAGTAACACTAATATTCTTGAATAATTATGTAGTAACATTAACACTTCTTGAATAAGTAGTTTGACCAGATTTAACCAATTTTTTTAAAAAAACTTAAATTTGACCATATCTTTTTTTCCTTTTGGAATTTGAGAATTTTCCTGCTGAATTTTTTGATATATTATACGTTTTTTTTCCGACATCGTATGCAAAAGTTATAGCCGTTTTACATTTTCCCTACACTTTTTGCAAAACATGTCCAAATTTAAGTTTTAAAATTTTCCTAACTAGTAGATGTAGTAATATAACTACCTCTCTAAGGATTTTATTTTTTGAAGTTTTTATCATTTTCTTTTCATTTTTTCAAGACTGAAATGGCGATACACGGGGGGGGGGGGGGGGGGGGGGGGGGTAGAGTTTGAAAATTGCCCTATAGTGCCGGTTTGTGTCTTCAACCGAGACTATAGGTTAAGACTCTGTAGTGTCGGTTGGTGACGCAAACCGGTACTATAGGTTAGACCTTTAGTACCGGTTTGTGTCACAAACCGTCACTAAAGGGGCTCGTGGGGCCCTGGCCTGACGCCAGCCTGCCACCACCCCTTTAGTACCGGTTCGTGGCACGAACCGGTTGTTGGGGAACATAATAATTTCAAAAAATTTCCTACGCACACGCAAGATCATGGTGATGCATAGCAACAAGAGGGGAGAGTGTGATCTACGTACCCTTGTAGATTGACAATGGAAGCGTTTGGTTGATGTAGTTGTACGTCTCCATGGCCCAACCGATCAAGCACCGAAAGTACGGCACCTCCGAGTTCTAGCACACGTTCAGCTCGATGACGATCCCCGGACTCCGATCCAGCAAAGTGTCGGGGAAGAGTTCCGTCAGCACGGGCATGGTGACGATCTTGATGTACTAATGTCGCAGGGATTCGCCTAAGCACCGCTACAATATTATCGAGGACTATGGTGGCAGGGGGCGCCGCACACGGCTAAGAATATGATCATGTGGATCAACTTGTGTGTCTATGGGGTGCCTCTGCCTCCGTATATAAAGGCTCAAAGGGGGGGTGCGGCCGGCCAGGAGAGGCGCGCCAGGAGGAGTCCTACTCCCTACTCCCCCCCTTTTCTAGTTGGAATAGGATTCGCGGAGGGGGGAGAAGAGGAAGGGGGGCCGGCCCCCTCCTTGTCCTATTCGGACCAAGGGAGGGGAGGGGCGCGCGGCCCATCTCTGGCTACCTCTCCTCTCTTCCACTAAGGCCCACTAAGGCCCATATAGCTCCCGGGGGGTTCCGGTAACCTCCCGGTACTCCGGTAAAATCCCGATTTCACCCGGAACACTTCCGATATCCAAACATAGGCTTCCAATATATCAATCTTTATGTCTCGACCATTTCGAGACTCCTCATCATGTCCGTGATCACATCCGGGACTCCGAACAACCTTCGGTACATCAAAACGTATAAACTCATAATATAACTGTCATCGAAACCTTAAGTGTGCGGACCCTACGGGTTCGAGAATAATGTAGACATGACCGAGACACGTCTCCGATCAATAACCAATAGCGGGACCTGGATGCCCATATTGGCTCCTACATATTCTACGAAGATCTTTATCGGTCAGACCGCATAACAACATACGTTGTTCCCTTTGTCATCGGTATGTTACTTGCCCGAGATTCGATCGTCGGTATCCAATACCTAGTTCAATCTCGTTACCGGCAAGTCTCTTTACTCGTTCCGTAATACATCATCCCGCAACTAACTCTTTAGTTGCAATGCTTGCAAGGCTTAAGTGATGTGCATTACCGAGAGGGCCCAGAGATACCTCTCCGACATTCGGAGTGAAAAATCCTAATCTCGAAATACGCCAACCCAACATGTACCTTTGGAGACACCTGTAGAGCTCCTTTATAATCACCCAGTTACGTTGTGATGTTTGGTAGCACACAAAGTGTTCCTCCGGCAAATGGGAGTTGCATAATCTCATAGTCATAGGAACATGTATAAGTCATGAAGAAAGCAATAGCAACATACTAAATGATCGGGTGCTAAGCTAATGGAATGGGTCAGGTAAATTAGATCATTCAACTAATGATGTGATCCCGTTAATCAAATAACAACTCTTTGTCCATGGTTAGGAAACATAACCATCTTTGATTAATGACCTAGTCAAGTAGAGGCATACTAGTGACACTTTGTTTGTCTATGTATTCACACATGTATTATGTTTCCGGTTAATACAATTCTAGCATGAATAATAAACTTTTATCATGATATAAGGAAATAAATAATAACTTTATTATTGCCTCTAGGGCATATTTTCTTCAGTCTCCCACTTGCACTAGAGTCCATAATCTAGATCACATCGCCATGTGATTTAATATCAATAGTTCACATCTTTATGTGATTGGTTCACATCTCCATGTGACTAACACCCAATGGGTTTACTAGATTCAATAATCTAGTTCACATCGCTATGTGATTAAGACCCAAAAAGTGATCATGTTTTGCTTGTGAGAGAAGTTTAGTCAACGGGTCTGCCACATTCAGATCCGCAAGTATTTTGTAAATTTCTATGTCAACAATGCTCTGCACGGAGCTACTCTAGCTAATTGCTCCCACTTTCAATATGTATCCAGATTGAGACTTAGAGTCATCTGGATCAGTGTCAAAACTTGCATCGATGTAACCCTTTACGACGAACCTTTTGTCACCTCCGTAATCGAGAAACATATCCTTATTCCAGTAAGGATAATTTTGACCGCTATTCATTGATCTACTCCTAGATCACTATTGTACTCCCTCTCTTAACACAGTGTATGGTATACAATAGATCTAGTACACAGCATGGCATACTTTATAGAACCTATGACTGAGGCATAGGGAATGACTTTCATTCTCTTTCTATCTTCTGCCGTGGTCGGGCTTTGAGTCTTACTCAACTTCACACCTTGTAAAACAGGCAAGAAACTTTTTCTTTGACTGTTCCATTTTGAAATACTTCAAAATCTTGTCAAGGTATGTACTCATTGAAAAAACTTATCAAGCGTCTTGATCTATCTCTATAGATCTTGGTACTCAATATGTAAGCAGCTTCACCGAGGTCTTTCTTTGAAAAACTCCTTTCAAACACTCCTTTATGCTTTGCAGAATAATTCTACATTATTTCTGATCAACAATATGTCATTCACATATACTTATCAGAAATGTTGTAGTGCTCCCACTCACTTTCTTGTAAATACAGGCTTCACCGCGAGTCTGTATAAAACTATATGCTTCGATCAACTTATCAAAGCGTATATTCCAACTCCGAGATGCTTGCACCAGTCCATAAATGGATCGCTGGAGCTTGCATATTTCGTTAGCACCTTTAGGATTGACAAAACCATCTTGTTGCATCACATACAACTCTTCTTTAAAAAATCCATTAAGGAATGCAGTTTTGTTTATCCACTTGCCAGATTTCATAAAATGCGGCAATTGCTAACATGATTCGGACAGACTTAAGCATAGATATGAGTGAGAAACTCTCATCGTAGTCAACACCTTGAACTTGTCGAAAACCTTTTGCGACAATTCTAGCTTTGTAGATAGTAACACTACTATCCATGTCCGTCTTCCTCTTGAAGATCCATTTAATCTCAATGGCTCGCCGATCATTGGGCAAGTCAATCAAAGTCCATACTTTGTTTTCATACATGGATCTCATCTCAGATTTCATGGCCTCAAGCCATTTCGCGGAATCTGGGCTCATCATCGCTTCCTCATAGTTCGTAGGCTCGTCATGGTCAAGTAACATGACCTCCAGAACTGGATTACCGTACCACTCTGGTGCGGATCTCACTCTGGTTTTACCTACGAGGTTCGGTAGTAACTTGATCTGAAGTTACATGATCATCATCAGTAGCTTCTTCACTAATCGGTCTAGTAGTCACAGGAACAGATTTCTGTGATGAACTACTTTCCAATAAGGGAGAAGGTACAGTTACCTCATCAAGTTCTACTTTCCTCCCACTCACTTCTTTCGAGAGAAACTCCTTCTCTGGAAAGGATCCATTCTTAGCAACGAATGTCTTGCCTTCGGATCTGTGATAGAAGGTGTACCCAACAGTTTCCTTTGGGTATCCTATGAAGACGCACTTCTCCGATTTGGGTTTGAGCTTATCAGGTTGAAACTTTTTCACATAAGCATTGCAACCTCAAACTTTTAAGAAACGACAGCTTAGGTTTCTTGCCAAACCATAGTTCACACGGTGTCGTCTCAACGGATTTATATAGTGCCCTATTTAACGTGAATGCAGCTGTCTCTAATGCATAACCCCAAAACGATAGTGGTAGATCGGTAAGAGACATCATAGATCGCACTATATCTAATAAAGTACGGTTATGACGTTCGGACACACCATTACACTATGGTGTTCCAGGTGGCGTGAGTAGTGAAACTATTTCACATTGTTTTAATTGAAGGCCAAACTCGTAACTCAAATATTTTACCTCTGCGATCATATCGTAGAAATTTTTATTTTCTTGTCACGATGATTTTCCACTTCACTCTGAAATTCTTTGAACTGTTCAAATGTTTCAGACTTATGTTTCATCAAGTAGATATCCCCATATCTACTCAAATCATCTGTGAAGGTCAGAAAATAATGATACCTGCTGCAAGCCTTAATATTCATCGGACCACATACATCAGTATGTATGATTTCCAACAAATCTGTTGCTTGTTTCATTGTTCCGGAGAATGGCGTTTTAGTCATCTTGCCCATAAGGCATGGTTCGCAAGCATCAAGTGATTCCAAAAGCCCATCAGCATGGAGTTTCTTCATGCGCTTTACACCAATATGACTTAAACGGCAGTGCCACAAATAAGTTGCACTATCATTATTAACTTTGCATCTTTTGGTTTCAATATTATGAGTATGTGTATCACTACGATCTAGATCCAACGAACTTGTTTCATTGGGTGTATGACCATCGAAGGTTTTATTCATGTAAACAGAACAACAATTATTCTCTGACTTTAATGAATAACCGTATTGCAATAAACATGATCAAATCATATTCATGCTCAACGCAAAAACCAAATAACACTTATTTAGGTTCAACACTAATCCCGAAAGTATAGGGGAGTGTGCGATGATGATCATATCAATCTTGGAACTACTTCCAACACACATCGTCACTTCACCCTTAACTAGTCTCTGTTTATTCTGCAACTCCTGTTTCGAGTTACTACTCTTAGCAACTAATCCAGTATCAAATACTGAGGGGTTGCTATAAACACTAGTAAAGTACACATCGATAACATGTATATCAAATATACTTATGTTCACTTTGCCATCCTTCTTATCCGCCAATAACTTGGGTTAGTTCCACTTCCAGTGACCAGCCCCTTTGCAGTAGAAGCACTTAGTCTCAGGCTTAGGACCAGACTTGGGCTTCTTCACTTGAGCAGCAACTTGCTTTCTGTTCTTCTTAAAGTTCCCCTTCTTCCCTTTGCCCTTTTCTTGAAACTAGTGGTCTTGTTAACCATCAACACATGATGTTTTTCTTGATTTCTACCTTCGTCGATTTCAGCATCACGAAGAGCTTGGGAATTGTTTCCGTTATCCCTTGCATATTATAGTTCATCACGAAGTTCTACTAACTTGGTGATGGCGACTAGAGAATTCTGTCAATCACTATTTTATCTGGAAGATTAACACCCACTTGATTCAAGTGATTGTAGTACCCAGACAATCTGAGCACATGCTCAGTGCTTGAGCTATTCTCCTCCATCTTTTAGCTATAGAATTTGTTGGAGACTTCATATTTCTCAACTCGGGTATTTTCTTGAAATATTAACTTCAACTCCTGGAACATCTCATATGGTCCATGATGTTCAAAACGTCTTTGAAGTCCCGATTCTAAGCCGTTAAGCATGGTGCACTAAACTATCAAGTAGTCATCATATTGAGCTAGCCAAACGTTCATAACGTCTGCATCTGCTCCTGCAATAGGTCTGTCACCTAGCGGTGCATCAAGGACATAATTCTTCTGTGCAGCAATGAGGATAAACCTCAGATCACGGATCCAATCCGCATCATTGCTACTAACATCTTTCAACACAATTTTTCTCTAGGAACATATCAAAATAATCATATGAAAGCAACAACGCGAGCTATTGATCTACAACATAATTTGCAAAATACTACCAGGACTAAGTTCATGATAAATTAGAGTTCAATTAATCATATTACTTAAGAACTCCCACTTAGATAGACATCCCTCTAATCCTCTAAGTGATCATGTGATCCAAATCAACTAAACCATAACCGATCATCACGTGAAATGGAGTAGCTTTCAATGGTGAACATCACTATGTTGATCATATCTACTATATGATTCACGCTGGACCTTTCGGTCTCAGTGTTCCGAGGCCATATCTGCATATGCTAGGCTTGTCAAGTTTAACCTGAGTATTCTGCGTGTGCAAAACTGGCTTGCACCCATTGTAGATGGACGTAGAGCTTATCACACCCGATCATCACGTGGTGTCTGGGCACGACGAACTTTGGCAACGGTGCATACTCAGGGAGAACACTTTAGTGAGAGATCATCTTATAATGCTACCGTCAATCAAAGCAAATAAGATGCATAAAAGATAAACATCACATGCAATCAATATAAGTGATATGATATGGCCATCATCTTGTGCTTCTGATCTCCATCTCCGAAGCACCGTCATGATCACCATCGTCACTGGCGCGACACCTTGATCTCCGTCGTAGCATCGTTGTCGTCTCGCCAATCTTATGCTTCCACGACTATCGCTACAGCTTAGTGATAAAGTAAAGCATTACAACGCGATTGCATTGCATACAATAAAGCGACAACCATATGGCTCCTGCCAGTTGCCGATAACTCGGTTACAAAACATGATCATCTCATACAATAATATTTAGCATCATGTCTTGACCATATCACATCACAACATGCCCTGCAAAAACAAGTTAGACGTCCTCTACTTTGTTGTTGCAAGTTTTACGTGGCTGCTACGGGCTTAAGCAAGAACCAATCTTACCTACGCATCAAAACCACAACGATAGTTTGTCAAGTTGGTGCTGTTTTAACCTTCGCAAGGACCGGGTGTAGCCACACTCGGTTCAACTAAAGTTGGAGAAACTGTCACCCGCAAGCCACCTATGTGCAAAGCACGTCGGGAGAACCGGTCTCGCGTAAGCATACGCGTAATGTCGGTCCGGGCCGCTTCGTCCAACAATACCGCCGAACCAAAGTATGACATGTTGGTAAGCAGTATGACTTATATCGCCCACAACTCACTTGTGTTCTACTCGTGCATATAACGTCAACACATAAAACCTGGCTCGGATGCCACTGTTGGGGAACGTAGTAATTTCAAAAAAATTCGTACGCACACGCAAGATCATGGTGATGCATAGCAACGAGAGGGGAGAGTGTGATCTACGTACCCTTGTAGATCGACAATGGAAGGGTTTGGTTGATGTAGTCGTACGTCTCCACGGCCCGACCGATCAAGCACCGATACTACGGCACCTCCGAGTTCTAGCACACGTTCAGCTCGATGACAATCCCCGGACTCCGATCCAGCAAAGTGTCGGGGTAGAGGTCCGTCAGCACGACGGCGTGGTTACGATCTTGATGTACTAATGTCGCAGGGCTTCGCCTAAGCACCACTACAATATTATCGAGGACTATGGTGGCAGGGGGCGCCGCACACGGCTAAGAATATGATCACGTGGATCAACTTGTGTGTCTATGGGGTGCCTCTGCCTCCGTATATAAAGGCTCAAACGGCGGTGCGGCCGGCCAGGAGAGGCGCGCTAGGAGGAGTCCTACTCCCTCTGGGAGTAAGACTCCCCCCCTTTCCTAGTTGGAATAGGATTCACGGAGGGGGGAGAAGAGGAAGAGGGGCCGGCCCCCTCTCCTTGTCCTATTCGGACAAAGGGAGGGGAGGGGCGCGCGGCCCATCTCTGGCTACCTCTCCTCTCTTCCACTAAGGCCCACTAAGGCCCATATAGCTCCCGGGGGGTTCCAGTAACCTCCTGGTACTCCGGTAAAATCCCGATTTCACCCGAACACTTCCGATATCCAAACATAGGCTTCCAATATATCAATCTTCATGTCTCGACCATTTAGAGACTCCTCGTCATGTCCGTGATCACATCCGGGACTCCGAACAACCTTCGGTACATCAAAACGTATAAACTCATAATATAACTATCATCGAAACCTTAAGCGTGCGGACCCTACGGGTTCGAGAATAATGTAGACATGACCGAGACACGTCTCCTGTCAATAACCAATAGCGGGACCTGGATGCCCATATTGCCTCCTACATATTCTACGAAGATCTTTATCGGTCAGACCGCATAACAACATACGTTGTTCCCTTTGTCATCGGTATGTTACTTGCCCGAGATTCGATCGTCAGTATCCAATACCTAGTTCAATCTCGTTACCGGCAAGTCTCTTTACTCGTTCCGTAATACATCATCCCGCAACTAACTCTTTAGTTGCAGTGCTTGCAAGGCTTAAGTGATGTGCATTACCGAGAGGGCCCAGAGATACCTCTCCGACATTCGGAGTGACAAATCCTAATCTCGAAATACGCCAACCCAACATGTACCTTTGGAGACACCTGTAGAGCTCCTTTATAATCACCCAGTTACATTGTGACGTTTGGTAGCACACAAAGTGTTCCTCCGGCAAACGGGAGTTGCATAATCTCATAGTCATAGGAACATGTATAAGTCATGAAGAAAGCAATAGCAACATACTAAACGATCGGATGCTAAGCTAATGGAATGGGTCAGGTCAATCAGATCATTCAACTAATGATGTGATCCCGTTAATCAAATAACAACTCTTTGTCCATGGTTAGGAAACATAACCATCTTTGATTAACGAGCTAGTCAAGTAGAGGCATACTAGTAACACTCTGTTTGTCTATGTATTCACACATGTATTATGTTTCCGGTTAATACAATTTTAGCATGAATAATAAACTTTTATCATGATATAAGGAAATAAATAATAACTTTATTATTGCCTCTAGGGCTTATTACGAACCGACACTAATGCATAGCCATTCGAACCGGCACTAATGCATAGCCATTCGAACCGGCACTATTGATCACATTAGTGCCGGTTTCTTTACAAACTGGCACTAATGTGCTTCACATTTGACCCTTTTTCTACTAGTGTTTGTTGCCTGTTCCATTTGAGGAGTTCTTTCAGTTTTTCAATCAATTGGCCCTCGATAAAGCAACGGTCACCTGCTACTGTCTGTAAGTAGTACTACTTCTGTCATTAAGTCTCTCTATATAGCTCAGCTCTTTCATTACATGTATTTATAATTATCCTCACTATATTATGCAGATTGAAGATCATCAAATTGAAGAAAAGACAAATCGGTGATATTGGGTTCATTAACACAAATATCATAGATGCAACTGAGGTTAAATTTCATGCCGCGGATACGAGGCCAACTTGCTACGATCGTTGGTAATAAATGAAAACAAAGATATAATACTCGTTCCTTACAACTTCAAGTGAGTGTTACTGTCTTGTGCATATTCGGTTTCCCTTATATATTAGTCAAGGTTATAGTAATGTAATTGATGAGTTATGCATGCGTGTGCAGTTTCCACTATATTCTCCTAGAGATTAAGCTTGAGCAGGGACTAGTAACCGTCTTAGACTCAAGACGAAAAGATCCCCAGGACTATACGGACATGACTCAAATGCTCGAGAAGTAAGTTAAATCGATCATTATCCACCATATCAGAAACTTTGTTCATTTCCTGATATATCAAGTAATTGTTTTCTTTGTCTGGCAGGGTTTGGAAAAAATTCACCAAAAAAGCTCCGGGACTCCCAGAGAAGCTGCAATTTAGACACCCCAAAGTAAGTACTATAGTAGCATGTTCCACGCATCTCCTATTGATTCAAGCGCTAGTTTCATCAATACCATTTGGCATTCTTGCTTATCAGTTTGATTGACTTCTATTTCTTGTAAAGTGGTTGTGCCAGGAACAAGGGAATGATTTCTGTGGATACTACGTTTGCGAGTCCATCTGCCACACGACCTGTGAGCGGGGCTACTCTGACGAACAATATGAAGTGCGCAAATAACAACATTCACAATTTTATTTTACTACCATCATTTGTGTTGAGTTTCATTCATTCATATATATATGTATTGACCCCCTTCTTCAAATTAGATGTTTCGGAAGCGGGATGAACTCCTAGCACCAGCTCGCATGCGAGCAATTCAAGAGGAATTGTCGGCATTCTTTCTTGACCACGTGATCACTGAAGACGGAGAATACTATGTGGACCATGAGTCCGTATGTTAGGAGATTATATTTGTAAGAGATAATTATTGTATATATGTAGCCGGTAGTGTCGGATAGATATACGAGAACTTGTTGTTCGACCAATCTCTCGGAGAAGGAGAGGTGGTCGATATCACTTCTCTCTGTATGCATATATGTTCATGACGATCTTCTGTTTCCTTCGTTTTCTTACTAGCTAGCTAGCCTATCTAGTCCTCTCTATACGTATGTATAGTACGTAGCGCCGACCAAGCACGGATATAAGAGGGGACACTTCTCTCTATTAATTATAGCTAGCTAACACAATATATGAAACACCTAAATTAACCCCCCAAAACCCCCCAACCCCCCCTTCAAAAAAAACAAAAACCCCAGGCACAGAAATGCTGGCGCGTGGACGCCTATTGGTCCCGGTTGGTGCCACCAACTAGGACCAAAGGCCCTCCTGCCTGGGCTCCACGCACAGGCCACGTGGAGGCCCATCTGTCCCGGTTCTGGATTGAACCGGGACTAAGGGACAGGGCATTAGTACCGACCCTTTAGTCCCGGTTCAGGAACCGGGACAAAAGGCCCTTACGAACCGGGACAATAGGCCCTTTTTCTACTAGTGAAGCGGGCCTGTGGCCCGCGCTGGACGGCGTCGACGCCGATTCGGGCCACCTCCTTCGCATATTCTGGGAGCTATGATTGACCGATTTACATGAAATTAATTCCCACAGCTGTGGTGGCAAATATAATAAATATAATTCATATTGTTATGCACTAGCGTGTGTGCGCGAGGATTTGATGGTAAAAAAGGTCGCCAATATCACTTGATATGTATGAAAATATTAATATTGAACTCTTAAAGTTAATGTGGCAAATATATATATATATATATATATATATATATATATATATATATATATAAACACTATTCTGATCACAACCTGACCTGCCCCGCTAGTAGTACGCTAAACTTCCCTATGAACTAGGTTGAACTTCCGCCAACATTGCCCAAATGAGCCTTGCTATATACCGTTGGAAAGTTTTGAACATCAGAATCATTATCCAACTTAAATTTTTGGCAAAATATATGCGGTTTAAGAGCAGTTTTGAAAACCATTTTTTCTTCGCACAAAAAACGTGAATTGTATTTTCGATCGCATTTCTAAACCGTTTATCTTAACGAGGCATATAATATGGCGTTGGAAAGCTGCTACAAAACCGCTCCTTCCACATGTCGAAAGTTTTCTTTAATTCCATATGGTTAAAGAGTAATTTGAAAAAACGTAAAATTTCATAAATCGAACAGCTGAGTTCGTATTTTCGATGTCATTTCTAAACGGCTAATCCAATGGAGGAATATGATACGGCGTTGGAAAGCTTATGAAAATGCGCTACTTTTTCATCTTGAAAGTTTTTTTCTAATTTTGAATGGTTTAAGAGTAATTTAGAAAATGGTCCTAGTCCTACCGAGTTCGTATTTTCGATCTAATTTTTTAGCCGTGCGTCCGAATGCAGCAAATGATATGGCGTTGGAAATCTTGAACAAATGCGAAACTTTTTGGTATGTATTGTTTCTCCCAATTCTTTACAGTCTTAAGTCAGTTTCGAAAATGAGGAAAACGTATTTTCGCCGTAATTTCTACAAACTTTATCGGAATGGGGCAAATAATATACAGCTGAAAAGCTACGGAAATTGCGAAACTTTTTCATGTTGATGGTTTTCTCTGATTCCTAGCCGTTTTCAAGTAATTTTGAAAATGGCAAGATCATGCGTTCTGCCTTTATCGTCAAAAAGATTCTTCGAAAATGCACCGCGTGAAGAACCTGAACTTCTCGGCGCGTGTACCTGAACTTCACTCTGTTTTTCACGTGATTTTTTTGCTCGTAGGTCTCCATCCGCTGCTCGTAACTCTCCATCCACTCACCGGAATTGAGAAAGTGATATACCGGTGGAAAGCTGCTGTAAGCACATAACTTTCCCGTGTTGATCATTTTTTCATACTCGCGATGATTTTAAAAGTTTTTCATCTCAAATTCATTCACTATAGTAGTCGAACTTCCTGTTGTTTTCACGTTGAACTTCTGTGACGTTTTTTGTTTGTAATTTTCTCATCCATTTCGTCAGTGTTACACAAATGATATTCTTTTTGTACAAACCTCTCTCACAATATTTTTTTAACTTTCTCCGACCGAGGACTTGAACTTACACAAATGATATTCCTATCGTTTTGAAGTAAATTAGAGAAATGACGAGATCATGATTTCTGCCTTCATTGCGAATGGAAACACACTGTGTGAAGTAGTTGAACTTCTCAGGCATGTCTGTTTGAACCTCACTCTGTTTTTGATGTGATGTTTTTTGCACTATGTGAAGTAGTTGAACTTCTAGGGCATGTCCGTTTGAACTTCACTCTGTTTCACTCTATTTCACTTTATTGTATTTTTCTTATATGAAATACACACCATGTCGTACGTGAACTTCCGGCTATTATCACTTTGAACTTCTCTCTGGTTTGAGAGAATTATTTTAAAACACAAAAAACAACATATTTTTTATGTATTTTGGACATCTAAATACACGGTGAACCTCTCTTACAAGAATTTTTTGAACTTTTCCTCACCGAGCACTTGAACTTCCAGCAACCATTTTTTCGTTTATGAGTTGTCTCTAAAAGTGCAAAAAAATGGTGTTGTGTTTTTTATTTTTCGAACAGGTAAATCCTAGGTTTTAATAAACTCCGAACATCTCTGTTATTTCAATTTGAACTTCACCTTTATATATTTTGAGTAAATCAGTTTTTATACAATCTTTTGAAATGCTCCTGTTATTAATTTGAACTTCTCTGATTTTTTTATAAATGGGGAAAATCCGTTATAAATATTTTTCAACTAATTTTTTTAACTTCTTGCACAAATTTGTTGAACTTCCAAAATTTTCTTTTAGATATTAAAAACTTCATTTTCTTTAACGTTGACCTACTTCGGCTTTTAAATTGGAACTTCTTATAGAATTTTGTCGTGACATTTTATGCATTTTTTGCTTTTCGGTGAAATGGCCTAGGCGGTCCCTTTTTTCATTTGATCATTTTTCTTCAATGTGGTACACGTGAACTTCGAACTTTCTGAAACATGAACTTCGCGTGCTATTTTGTTTCATGAAACTCGATAGTATTTATTCTTTTGAATTCCATGATTTTTTTGTTTACAATCTTTCGGTTTGGACTTCGATGTTCGTTACACCTGAACTTCTGAAATCACACCTTTTTTATACACATTTTCCCTTGAATCCACCATGTGCAAAAACAATAGGAAAATTCGGGTCAATTCTCATAAGCAATAGGACAAACATTTAGAGGGCACCCATAATAGTGTTTTTGTTCTATTAAATGTACTACGCACAAGCACATGCACAACACATTCACACAAAAATTGGGCTCACCTAAAATTGGAATTTTTAGAAATGTGAAAATTGGAGTTTTGTTAGAAACATCGAACTTCCTCGTTACTTTGAATTGAACTTGTTGGTCTTATTCTTTAGTAACCGAAAAAATTGAGTTTTTAAATGAATATCAAACTGCTCTGCTTTTAAAAGTTGAACTTCTTCGTTATTTTGAATTGAACTTATTGGTTTTATTCTTTACTAACCGGAAAAAATCGAGTTTTCAAAGAAATATCAAACTACTCGATTTTTTTTAATTTGAACTTGTTGGTATTATTTCTTTTAGTAATGGAAAAAATTCTAGGTTCGTAATAAACATCGAACCGCTCATCCTTTTTTAATTTGAACTTCTTGATTTATTCATTAGTAATGAAGAAAATCCTAGCTTCGCAACAAACATCGAACCTTTTTAACTTTTTTTGAACTCCCCAAGGTTTCATATATGAACTTATTGGTTCTCATCCACTTAACTCCAAAGGTTTTTTTGCAATCTCATGGGTTTATATTGTGTTGAAATATCTTTTATTTTTCTGGACATACATCTATCGAGCAATTGAACTGTTAAAAAATAATTGTACCTACCTTACTCACGGATGAATCTAATCTCTTTTGATTCGGAAAGGTGTGTAACACACAGCACATATAGAGGCAATTCTTATAATTATTCTAATTTGAGACATAAACACAAATAGCTTCCACATATTACTTCTATTCTTATTTTTTGGAAAAGAGAAACAAAAACTAAATTGTACACTGAGAAGTTAATTATTGTTTCTTTGCAATGTGAAAAGTTGCATTTTTAGTGAACTTCACTGTTGTTTTATATTTCTGCCTTCTTAATACCAATTGGACTGTGAAAGTTTTGCATGGTGAACTTCTGTCTTTTCATTTTTCAATAAACACAATGAATTGCTACACACAATGTTTTTATATAAATACCCAACAGTTGCTCAAAGTCAGTTTTTTTGGCTCCGACACTAACTTTCTTGCACCCACATGTACGACTGAACTTCAGACAAGAAGCTATTTAGAAACACTACATAATTCAAAGCAGCTGCGATCTAAACTTTTATGTTCTAATTAAGTTGGGTTCACAACATGAACTTCATAAAAATCTATACAACATACATCATAGCACACAAGCATCACACCCAGTGCACGCATAAACGTGAGCATGCACACACACACCAGTGCAGAAACACACACATTAGCATGTTCCCCATGCCACACTTAGGGCGCACTCATAGGGCGTTGGTGCCTGGCCACAGAGGTCGCAAGGACACATGGCAGCTGCGGCGGCAGACGGGAGGTGGCACACCATGCAGTGCCTTCATGGACAAGTTAGAAGCACTAGTGCAAGCACTTAATGGACTCCGACGACCGCACCTGTAGCAAAGAGGTAGAAGTTCAGTTTTAGGTACAAGTTTAAATTTCACATTATGAAGAGGCACTTGCATGAACATGCTGATAGCAAAAGCAAGCATATAGCAGGAGACTATAACGCGTAAAAATGAAGGCCAAGACACGTTTAATAGTAGCCTGGAAGCACACGCATACAACCATAATTAAACTTGGCATATAGCTATAGTAGGACTTGGCGTATAGCCATGGTTGAACTCTCGCCATCAGTGTATAGAATATCATTAAAGCTACAAAATAGAACATGAATCAGCTAGAAAAGAAGAGCACAACATCTGAACCTTCCATGGCCATGGGGTACGAGCATTACCACACAATAGAAAATAGTACAATACCACTTATCCACCTATTACAATTTTTTCAGTCTGGTAGTAACTAGCCCAAACGAATTTCAGGTCAATCTTTTTGGTTCAGGTTCAATTGACCACTTTTGAAAATGTCTGAAAATGTCCAGGCTCTAAAATCCAACTCTGCAATTTGTTCAGTCTAGTAGTACTAGCTCAAACAAATAGTGCAATCCCAATCTTCTTAAGAATATGATGACCATTTTGTGGAAAGTGCAGAGTTGCATTTTTGTGTCATTATATTTTTTCGACTCTACTAGACTTTTCACTATTTGGTTGAGCCTGTACTATTTGGTCTCTTTGAATGACCTGAACTTCCGAACAAGAATACAGAAAAATGTACTATTTAAGCATATAGCAGGAGACTATAACTACTTGCTTTGGTTGAGCCTGTACTATTTAGGAATATAACAAGCATATAGCAGGAGACTATAGCAGCTCTTCTTCCGATGTTCAAATATGACGAGCTGAACTTTTTCACAACAGTAACTAGCTAAACCGAAGCAACTTATGATGACCTGAACTTCTAAATAAGAATACACCAAAATCCAAAGTTTGAATTTTAGAGACGCAAGTTCTTCCAAATTGCATTAATCAAACACTAGCACCACATCAGACTGCACACAACCCCTGCAGTTTAATCAGCTGAGGTAGCTAAGTTAAGTTAACAGAAGTTTTTACCTCACCAAGACATCCATGTGCAGGAGCATGTCGCAGAAAGCACGCCTGCCCAGGTTGGGGCCGTTGCCGTAGGACAGTACGGTGGTGGGCGACGCTGCCGGTTGACCCACTGGAGGGAAGGTTTGGCCAGCCTACCCACGCTCACCGCTCCCTAGCCTGATTGTTAAAACTGCATCCAAAATGAGCAGCTATATAGGAAATAAGCGCTACCTCACTCCAACCTTTATACGAATAAAGAGAAATCTGAATGTGTTTGTTTGTTAAACCTTTAGATCCATATAATAACAAACATGTGCTGACCACATGCTTTTTCAAACAGAGCACACTATATTTCTTTTGGGACACGATGCATGAATGATTAATGAACAAGCAATATAAAAGAGGAATTTTACTAATTGCATATACGTCCATATCTGTATCATAGAGAGATCAAAGATAGAGAGATGCGACTTTTCCCTTATATGATGGTTTGGTTCTCTTTTATCAATACAACTAGAGTTCCTACTAGACATTAGCACAAACACATTACTAGCAGCCAAAGCATAATATTGCTAGCATGTTATGGCCGTGCCCTGATACGTGATGCGAACTAGTTGATGGAGTTTTCCACATCGAAATAGGCATACACAAGGATGGGGAAGGGAACGTGAGGAGGACGCAGTAGTGGAAGCATCGCGCTCGGGGATGGAGGAGCTTGCCGGAGATAGCACCGCCTCCATGAGTGTGAGATGCGTCCTGAAGGAGTCGTCCTGCTGCTGTAGCAGGAGGTGGACTGTAGCGACCCACTTTTGTGTTGCTGACACATGTGCGAGGAAGAGTGAGCAGCAGGTTGCAGCGGCGGTGTAGTGGCAGGTTAGCATCTACAAAACCTGTGGGCGATGGCGCCTCGGTGTTGGGAGGCACGCGACGGGAAGGTGCTGGGCTGCAGGGTGCGGGCCGGCGGCACCAGGGGGTGCGTTAGGTACAGGGGGGCGACGGCATGCCAGGAGGAGGTGGGGGCAGCGGGCTCGCGCCGAAGGGGGTGGGGCTGGCGGCACGCCAAGAAGTAGGCGGTGGCGGCGACCTCGTGCTGCAAGAGGTGGGGGTGGCAGCACGCCAGGAGGAGGCGGTGCCGGCGGCGCGCCTGGAAGAAGGCGGGGCCGGCGGAGCGCTCGGAAGGAGGCGAGGGTGGGAGGCGCGCCGGAGCAGGGTGGGCGACGGCCAGAGGTCGGGGGGTGGTGGTGGTGCGACAAGGGGATAAACGGCGCGGTGCGTTTGGGTTTTTTCTTTTGCTCGCGCGATCTCAGTAAGATGCGGTCGGGACCTTATAGGGCTGGCTGTGATCCAAATAACTATTCTAATTCCAGGATTAGAATAGTGTTGTCCTATATATATATATACTAGATGTAAGTGTGTGTGTGACCTGTTAAGATGTACTAGATGACCCATTGCGCCGATGGTGCAAAGGCTGAGTGCAAGCAAGGTATTGGAAAAGTGTGCATTAAAATATGTAAATACAAAATAAAACATATGAAAATAAGTACGGATTGATGATAGATAGATGGTTGCTGATGATACATGTTTTACATAAACTAGATCTACTTAGATTGGATAGGTAATCATGCAGAGGCCTTTGGACGTGCACTTCAAGGCGAAAGCATATATTTCTTTCATCATGGCTGTTTGGAAAGCATACCACACAACAGTCTAAGGTATGATAGTTAAACGCATAGGATGGTCTTAGGTGATTACATAAGATCCAAAAGGATGATAAACATAGAAGGTCTTGGTAGGCATCTATACTAATGCTAAGTTATATAACAAGGGGCTCTTGCAACTTGCTTAAATTGAGTAGACGATCAGACGCAGTCCCTTCGAAGTGCATTTGAAGGCGAAAGCATATGATTACCCTTTGTTCATGTGTGCCTGACGGAAGAAGTCGCTCCAGCGTCTAGTGATGGTGGCCCTTTTGTCAACACCCTTGATAAAGCGGGCAGTGACAGCAGTAGTTCCATCTCCAGTAGTGATTGGCAGTTCACCATTGTCAGCATCCATGTGTGGGAAAACGGAACCCGTAGAAAAGGGAACCACAAAGTACCGAAAATAACAGTAAATGTTAGTTAGTATATCATTTTATACCATGTCATTGTATGAAACAGAACAGAGCAATTGCAAAGGGTTACCATTCTTTTGCCGTCTATTGCAAATGTTTCTGTCATGTGGCACACATAGTAGCGATCAGGCGTGGTGGTGCTGTGGATGATCTTTCGCAGTCTAAGAACATTATGATTGTAGAGCTTAACTGTGTTGCCCCACACAATGTGGCGACTAAACTCATCTAAGTAGTGGATGCCAGGCTCACCTATGTTAAATTATACAAAGTTATACCATGTAGCAGTTGTTGTGAGAGTTGTTGGAATGAGAAGAGTAATGTAGCTCTTACCACGGAGAATGTAATTCCCAGGCTTTAGATGGATTTTCTTGCCTTTGAACTTTGGGGTTGAGCTTGCTTTGCGTGGGCCATGAATATACTCGAATGGCTTGTTGTGCTTCCGACACAGTTATTCATCTATGATTAATAGTTAAGAAGATCATGGTAAGATAAACAATGTCTATGATTTGAAACCTGGGTCAGTAGTCATAAGTATGTTTTTGAGCATTACCATGGGTAATTTGGCTACCGCTGATATCACTAGTTGTGTCATCCTCCTCTTGTTTAACTACTGTCATTTGGAAAGAAGTAGTAGAGTAATTAAGCTGAATTATCTGCCTTTGGGAGGTTTAACAGTGATGCGTGTGTCTTAATATAGTGAGACTGATTATTATTGGATATAACTTGACAGGCCATTAGTATGGAATTGCAAGTGTATCAGGACTGGACATAAGATTCCCCGCAAAAAAAGGACTGGAAATAAGATGGTTGTCTATGTAGTATGTTTTGAAACGAATGATTCGTGCTTGCCACATATATATTCCTATATGTAGATGCAAATGAGATAATATAAAGTATGCAAGAGATTATTCAGCATAACGGTTCAGGTGTCATGGCGATCTTGAGACTCAACAAGATATGTGTAGTCTTTAGCCTTCTATTGTTGCCTCTTCGGTAAAAAGCAGTCTACCAACTTTAAATCTCGTTGTTGTCTCTATGGTCAAGAGTAGTTTATTATCACTTGTTCTCTATGTTAACTGCCCTTCTACTAATATTTTTAGAAGATGAATGAGTTCGTGGGTGGATGCTAACGAAGTAGATACGTGAACTTGGGTTGGGTATAATTTGAGGCGACTCGGCATTGTTTTCAATATTGTTGTCTAGGTTGATGGTTTGGTGGTTTTGTGCTACCTTGATGTACAAAAATGAGAAATTCTAAATTTGATAGTTTGGCTGATACATAATATTTTCCTTTCCTTTTGGATGTTTGCGAATTCTGACTTTCCCAATGGGAAAACAAATGCCCAATTCAGTGATCTTACCCCAAATTCTCAAATTCGGTATTAAACTAACACAATGTATTTTTATCTTCAACTTCTCATAGGTATTTACATCCTGGCATCTTACATGTTGTAAAAGTCTTGTTTCATTGATGAATCTTACATGATGTAAAAGTTTTGTCTCATTGATGCAATGGAAACAGGCAAGGCTCCTATATTTTGAGAAATAAAATCTTGTGGTTATATTGTAAATTGGTGTTACCACGCAATTGGTGTTACCAGTTTATATAGTAATACTGGTTAAATTAACTCATAAGAAATTGTTAGAATGCGCTTCTATAAATAACGAAAAAGATAACGCCCGAACGTCTGGTACCTGGCTCCTCCTCCCGAACACTTTATCAACCACTCGTTGCGTGGCACGTACTACCTCGGTTTCTTTTTACTCCGCGTATAAAGTTTTGTTAAAGTCAAGCTACACAAAGTTTGATCAAATTCATATAAAAAATATGAACATCTACAATACACAAACTATATAGTATGGAAATACATTTCATGACGATCTGGTAATATTGATTTCATATTGTGAATGTTGATATTTTCTATTATAAAGTTAGTTAAAATTTACAAATCTTGACTTTGACCAAACTTTATATGCAGACTAAAAATAAACGAAGGGCGTATCTTGGGGTCCCTGTCATGTCACGTTTCTCGTACATTCAGTACGCGTGTCGCCCCGAACAAGTGGAGACTGCATCGGCACCTTATCCTTTCCCTGCAAGCTCAAGTCTGCTTCTTCCCGATCTTTCATTTCTAATCAAAGGAGAGTGAGGCGAGCTGGTCGGGCTGCTCTTCGTCGGGGACGTTGTGGTCTACTTGTGCGCGCCAATGGCCAGCTCTCGTCGGGATTCACCCTGTGCCCATGTACAACCGCCATCCAGAAGCCATCCGAGCGGCGGCCCCGCAACGCTCGCGCGAAGGTCCCAACTTAGGAGGCGGATGAGGCTGTGCAGCTCGCGGCTGAGCTGCTCTTCGCCCGGGTCGCCGTCGTCTCCATGTGCCACACGGGAAGGAAGTTGGTCGCCGAGTTCCTGGGGATTCGCCGCGCACCCAGGTACTCCGCCGCCTCCCCAGTAGCTGTCTGAGCGGCGGCCCGTGACGCGCAAAAGTGTGCCCCAATTTTCAGACCCCCCAACACTGATGTGGTCTCCCTTACCCATGTTGCAGCGACTGTGCTGCCGCATCAGGGACTGATACCGACATGCAGACCTGCGATGTGACTGAGACCGGCGCCGAGACTGGCGGAGCTGGTCTAGAACCGAAAGCAAAGAGGCCACGGCGCCTAAACCAGCTCATGACTACTAGACTGGTGGTCATGGAGATGGACGACGGTATTTTTGAGACAATAGCGCCCGAGGAAGCGCGATCGTGCTACGGCAATCAAATAGGTTGCATCGTAGGGACAACTACCACCATCAATGATGGGAAACTACAGAAGATAGATAATATGAGGCCCTCCCTCCTAAAGAAGCTGCACCGGATATTCTTGTTCCTGGGCCGCAATGAAAAGGATAATAAAGATCCAGATAAGGACCCGACAATGAAGAAGATAAACAAACACTCCATGACCAAGTTTAGCGACGCGTTGGCCGCCTGGAAAACAAGGTTGAAACATGGGATCATCGACAAAAAGCAACCCTACTCCGAGATTGTAAAGGATAATCTAACAATCACGGAAGAGCACTTTGAAATATTCAAGGCGGCTTGCAAGGGCGAAGCTGCCAAAAAAAGTCGAAGTACATGAAGGGGCTTCAACAAAGGAAGATGGGGCGCCACCACCTCGGAAGCCGTGGTTACGGCAGGAAGAGGTCCATATGGGCCAAGGAGGACGCCGAACGCGAAAGTCTGGCATCCCAGACCCCTTGGCGGACTTCGCCGTCCCCCAGGAGTGTGACGTCCTCAGGGCACGGCACCATTAGGACTTAGTCAAGAAGGTTTTCATGACGGACCCGATCACGACGGAGTTCATGAGACTGCTGGTAATTTTAGTTTCTGATCAATTCGACTGCATGTTTAGTCATATTTGTAAATGATCCTTGTTCCTTTTGTAGAGAGATTGCGGCCAAAAGCGACTCGCCATCTGAGGCGTTGGTGAGGCCCAAGTGGGACACTCCATTCAACCGGGCAATGAACATATTGAAAGGACTTCTGGTGGAGACTCGGATGCGGATTTTCGTGCTGAATTTTTTGATATATTATACGGTTTTTTCCGACATCGTATGCAAAAGTTATAGCCGTTTTACATTTTCCCTACACTTTTTGCAAAACATGTCCAAATTTAAGTTTTCAAATTTTCCTAACTAGTAGATGTAGTAATATAACTACCTCTCGAAGGATTTTATTTTTTGAAGTTTTTATCATTTTCTTTTGATTTTTTCAAAACTGAAATGGCGATACAAGGGGGGGGGGGGGGGGGGGGGGGGGGGTAGAGTTTGAAAATTGCCCTATAGTGCCGGTTTGTGTCTTCAACCGGGACTATAGGTTAAGACTCTATAGTGCCGGTTGGTGACGCAAACCGGTACTATAGGTTAGACCTTTAGTACCGGTTTGTGTCACAAACCGTCACTAAAGGGGCTCGTGGGGCCCTGGCCTGACGCCAGCCTGCCACCACCCCTTTAGTACCGGTTCATGGCACGAACCGGTACTAAAGGTTCATTACGAACCGGCACTAATGCATAGCCATTCGAACCGGCACTATTGATCACATTAGTGCTGGGTTTTCTACAAACCGGCACTAATGTGCTTCACATTTGACCCTTTTTCTACTGGTGTTTGTTGCCTGTTCCATTTGAGGAGTTCTTTCAGTTTTTCAATCAATTGGCCCTCGATAAAGCAACGGTCACCTGCTACTGTCTGTAAGTAGTACTACTTCTGTCATTAAGTCTCTCTATATAGCTCAGCTCTTTCATTGCATGTATTTATAATTATCCTCACTATATTATGCAGATTGAAGATCGTCGAATTGAAGAAAAGACAAATCGGTGATATTGGGTTCATTAACACAAATATCATAGATGCAACTGAGGTTAAATTTCATGCCGCGGATACCGAGGCCAACTTGCTACGATCGTTGGTAATAAGTGAAAACAAAGATATAATACTCTTTCCATACAACTTCAAGTGAGTGTTACTGTCTTGTGCATATTCGGTTTCCCTTATATATTAGTCAAGGTTATAGTAATGTAATTGATGAGTTATGCATGCGTGTGCAGTTTCCACTATATTCTCCTAGAGATTAAGCTTCAGCAGGGACTAGTAACCGTCTTAGACTCAAGACAAAAAGATCCCCAGGACTATGCGGACATGACTCAAATGCTCGAGAAGTAAGTTAAATTGATCATTATCCACCATATCAGCAACTTTGTTCATTTCCTGATATATCAAGTAATTGTTTTCTTTGTCTGGCAGGGTTTGGAAAAAATTCACCAAAAAAGCTCCAGGACTCCCGGAGAAGCTGCAATTTAGACACCCCAAAGTAAGTACTATAGTAGCATGTTCCGCGCATCTCCTATTGATTCAAGCGCTAGTTTCATCAATACC
This sequence comes from Triticum urartu, assembly GCF_003073215.2. Classification (NCBI taxonomy): domain Eukaryota; kingdom Viridiplantae; phylum Streptophyta; class Magnoliopsida; order Poales; family Poaceae; genus Triticum; species Triticum urartu. The sequence goes on along the minus strand of NC_053027.1, from coordinate 22,648,045 downwards.
ATTTGGTATTCTTGCTTATCAGTTTGATTGACCTCTATTTCTTGTAAAGTGGTTGTGGCAGGAACAAGGGAATGATTTCTGTGGATACTACGTTTGCGAGTCCATCTGCCACATGACCTGTGAGCGGGGCTACTCTGACGAACAATATGAAGTGCGCAAATAACAACATTCACAATTTTATTTTATTACCATCATTTGTGTTGAGTTTCATTCATTCATATATATATATATATATATATATGTATTGACCCCCTTCTTCAAATTAGATGTTTCGGAAGCGGGATGAACTCCTAGCACCAGCTCGCATGCGAGCAATTCAAGAGGAATTGTCGGCATTCTTTCTTGACCACGTGATCGCTGAAGACGGAGAATACTATGTGGACCATGAGTCCGTATGTTAGGAGATTATATTTGTAAGAGATAATTATTGTATATATGTAGCTGTAGTGTCGGATAGATATACGAGAACTTGTTGTTCGACCAATCTCTCGGAGAAGGAGAGGTGGTCGATATCACTTCTCTCTGTATGCATATATGTTCATGATGATCTTCTGTTTCCTTCGTTTTCTTACTAGCTAGCTAGCCTTTCTAGTCCTCTCTATACGTATGTATAGTACGTAGCGCCGACCAAGCACGAACATAAGACAGGACACTTCTCTTTATTAATTATAGCTAGCTAACACAATATATGAAACACCTAAATTAACCCCCCAAAACCCCCCAAACCCCCCCCTTCAAAAAAAAACAAAAACCCTAGCCACAGAAATGCTGACGCGTGGATGCCTATTGGTCCCGGTTGGTGCCACCAACCAGGACCAAAGGCCCTCCTACCTGGGCTCCGCGCACAGGCCACGTAGAGGCCCGTCTGTCCCGGTTCTGGATTGAACCGGGCCTAAAGGGACAGGGCATTAGTACCGACCCTTTAGTTCCGGTTCAGGAAACGGGACAAAAAGCCCTTACGAACCGGGACAATAGGCCCTTTTTCTACTAGTGAAGCGGGCCCGTGGGCCGCGCTGGACGGCGTCGACGCCGATTCGGGCCACCTCCTTCGCATATTCTGGGAGCTGTGATTGACCGATTTACATGAAATTAATTCCCACAACTGTGGTGGCAAATATAATACATATAATTCATATTGTTATGCACTAGCGTGTGTGCGCGAGGATTTGTTGGTAAAAAAGGTCGCCAATATCACTTGATATGTATGAAAATATTAATAATGAACTCTTAAAGTTAATGTGGCAAATATAATATATATACATAAACACTATTCTGATCACGGGATCAGAATAATATTTTGATCACAACCTGCCCTGCCCCGCTAGTAGTACGCTGAACTTCCCTGTGAACTAGGTTGAACTTCCGCCAACATTGCCCAAATGAGGCTTGCTATATACCGTTGGAAAGTTTTGAACATCAGTATCATTATCCAACTTAAATTTTTGGCAAAATATAAGCGGTTTAAGAGCAGTTTTGAAAACCGTTTTTTCTTCGCACAAAAAACGTGAATCGTATTTTCGATCGCATTTCTAAACCGTTTATCTTAATGAGGCATATAATATGGCGTTGGAAAGCTGCTGCAAAACCGCTCCTTCCACATGTTGGTTAAAGAGTAATTTGAAAAAACGTAAAATTTTGTAAATTGAACAGTTGAGTTGGTATTTTCGATGTCATTTCTAAATGTCTAATCCAATGGAGGCATATGATACGGCGTTGGAAAGCTTATGAAAATGCGCTACTTTTTCATCTTGAAAGTTTTTTTCTAATTTTGAATGGTTTAAGAGTAATTTAGAAAATGGTCCTAGTCCTACCGAGTTCGTATTTTCGATCTAATTTTTTAACCGTGCGTCCGAATGTAGCAAATGATATGGCGTTGGAAATCTTGAACAAATGCAAAACTTTTTGGTATGTATTGTTTCTCCCATTTCTTTACAGTTTTAAGTCAGTTTCGAAAATGGCGAAAAACGTATTTTCGCCGTAATTTCTACAAACTTTATCGGAATGGGGCAAATAATATACCGCTGAAAAGCTACGGAAATTGCGAAACTTTTTCATGTTGATGGTTTTCTCTAATTCCTAGCCGTTTTCAAGTAATTTCGAAAATGGCGAGATCATGCGTTCTGCCTTTATCGTGAAACAGCTTCTTCGAAAATGCTCCGCGTGAAGAACCTGAACTTCTCGGGGCGTGTACCTGAACTTCACTCTGTTTTTTACGTGATTTTTTTGCTCGTAGGTCTCCATCCACTGCTCGTAACTCTCCATCCACTCACCGGAATTGAGAAAGTGATATACCGGTGGAAAGCTGCTGTAAGCACATAACTTTCCCGTGTTGATCGTTTTTTCATACTCGTGATAATTTTAAAAGTTTTTCATCTCAAATTCATTCACTATAGTAGTCGAACTTCCTGTTGTATTCAAGTTGAACTTCTGTGACGTTTTTTTGTTTGTAATTTTCTCACCCATTTCGTTAGTGTTACGCAAATGATATTCTTTTTGTACAAGCCTCTCTCACAATATTTTTTTAACTTTCTCCAATCGAGGACTTGAACTTACACAAATGATATTCCTATCGTTTTCAAGTAAATTAGAGAAATGACGAGATCATGATTTCTGCCTTCATTGCGAATGGAAACACACTGTGTGAAGTACTTGAACTTCTCAGGCATGTCTGTTTGAACCTCACTCTGTTTTTGATGTGATGTTTTTTTGCACTATGTGAAGTAGTTGAACTTCTAGGGCATGTTCGTTTGAACTTCACTCTGTTTCACTTTATTGTATTTTTCTTATATGAAATACACACCATGTAGTACGTGAACTTCCGGCTATTATCACTTTGAACTTCTCTCTGGTTTGAGAGAATTATTTCAAAACACAAAAAACAACATATTTTTTATGTATTTTGGACATCTAAATACACGGTGAACCTCTCTTACAAGAATTTTTTGAACTTTTCCTCACCGAGCACTTGAACTTCCAGCAACCATTTTTTCATTTATGAGTTGTCTCTAAAAGTGCAAAAAAACGGTGTTGTGTTTTTTATTTTTCGAACAGGTAAATCCTAGGTTTTAATAAACTCCGAACATCTCTGTTATTTCAATTTGAACTTCACCTTTATATATTTTGAGTAAATCAGTTTTTATACAATCTTTTGAAATGCTCCTCTTTTTAATTTGAACTTCTCTGATTTTTTTATACAATTTGAACTTCCACAATTTTCTTTTAGATATTAAAAACTTCATTTTCTTTAACGTTGACCTACTTCAGCTTTTAAATTGGAACTTCTTATAGAATTTTGTCCTGACATTTTATGCATTTTTTGCTTTTCGGTGAAATGGCCTAGGCGGTCCCTTTTTTCATTTGATCATTTTTCTTCTGTATGTGGTACACGTGAACTTCGAACTTTCTGAAACATGAACTTCGCGTGCTATTTTCTTCCATGAAACTCGATAGTATTTATTCTTTTGAATTCCATGATTTTTTTGTTTACATTCTTTCGGTTTGGACTTCGATGTTCGTTACACCTGAACTTCTGAAATCACACCTTTTTTATACACATTTTCCCTTGAATCCAACATGTGCAAAAACAATAGGAAAATTCGGGTTAATTCTCATAAGCAATAGGACAAACATTTAGAGGGCACCCATAATAGTGTTTTTGTTCTATTAAATGTACTACGCACAAGCACATGCACAACACATCCACACAAAAATTGGGCTCACCTAAAATTGGAGTTTTTAGAAATATGAAAATTGGAGTTTTGTTAGAAACATCGAACTTCTTCGTTACTTTGAATTGAACTTGTTGGTCTTATTCTTTAGTAACCGAAGTAGATACATGAACTTGGGTTGGGTATAATTTGAGGCGACTCGGCATTGTTTTCAATATTGTTGTCTAGGTTGATGGTTTGGTCCTTTTGTGTTGCCTTGATGTACAAAAATGAGAAATTCTAATTTTGATAGTTTGGCTGATACATAATCTTTTCCTTTCCTTTTGGATGTTTGCGAATTCCGACTTTCCCAATGGAAAAACAAATGCCCAATTCAGTGATCTTACCTCAAATTCTCAAATTCGGTATTAAACTAACACAATGTATTTTTATCTTCAACTTCTCATAGGTATTTACATCCTGGCATCTTACATGTTGTAAAAGTCTTGTTTCATTGATGAATCTTACATGATGTAAAAGTTTTGTTTCATTGATGCAATGGAAACAGGCAAGGCTCCTATATTTTGAGAAATAAAATCTTGTGGTTATATTGTAAATTGGTGTTACCACGCAATTGGTGTTACCAGTTTATATAGTAATACTGGTTAAATTAACTCATAAGCAATTGTTAGAATGTGATTCTATAAATAACGAAAAAGATAATGCCCGAACGTTTGGTACCTGGCTCCTCCTCCCGAATGCTTTATCTACCACTCGTCGCGTAGCACGTACTACCTCGGTTTCTTTTTACTCCGCGTATAAAGTTTTGTTAAAGTCAAACTACACAAAGTTTGACCAAATGCATATAAAAAATATGAACATCTACAATACATTTCATGATGCATCTGGTAATATTGATTTCATATTGTGAATGTTGATATTTTCTATTATAAAGTTACTTAAAATTTACAAATCTTGACTTTGACCAAACTTTATATGCAGACTAAAAATAAACGGAGGGCATATCTTGGTGTCCCTGTCACGTCACGTTTCCCGTACATTCAGTACGCGTGTCGCCCCGAACGAGTGGAGACTGCATCGACACCTTATCCTTTCCCTGCAAGCTCAAGTCTGCTTCTTCCCGATCTTTCATTTCTAATCAAAGGAGAGTAAGGCGAGCTGGCCGGGCTGCTCTTCGTCGGGGACGTTGTCGTCTACTTGTGCGCGCCAATGGCCAGCTTCGCCGGGATTCACCCTGTGCCCATGTACAACCGCCATCCAGAAGCCATCCGAGCGGCGGCCCCGCGACGCTCGCGCGGAGGTCCCAACTTAGGAGGTGGATGAGGCTGTGCAGCTCGCGGCTGAGCTGCTCTTCGCCCGGGTCGCCGTCGTCTCCATGCGCCACACGGGAAGGAAGTTGGTCGCCGAGTTCCCGGGGATTCGCCGCGCACCCAGGTACTCCGCCGCCTCCCAGTAGCTGTCTGAGCGGCGGCCCATGATGCGCAAAAGTGTGCCCCAATTTTCAGACCCCCCAGCACTGATGTGGTCTCCCTTACCCATGTTGCAGCGACTACGCTGTCGCATCGGGGACAGATACCGACGTGCAGACCGGCGATGTGACTGAGACCGGCGCCGAGACTGGCGGAGCTGGTCTAGAACCGAAAGCAAAGAGGCCACGGTGCCTAAACCAGCTCATGACTACGGCAATTTTTGAGACAATAGCGCTTGAGGAAGCGCGATCGTGCTACGGATTTGAAATAGGTTGCATCGTAGGGACAACTTCCACCATCAACGATGGGAAACTACAGAAGATAGATAATATGAGTCCCTCCCTCCTAAAGAAGCTGCACCAGATATTCTTGTTCCCGGGCCGTAATGAAAAGGATAATAAAGATCCAGATAAGGACCCGGCAATGAAGAAGATAAACAAACACGCCATGACCAAGTTTAGCAACGCGTCGGCCACCTGGAAAACAAGGTTGAAACATGGGATCGTCGACAAAAAGCAACCCTACTACGAGATTGTAAAGGATAATCCGACAATCACGGGAGAGCACTTTGAAATATTCAAGGCGGCTTGCAAGGGCGAAGCTGCCAAAAAAATTCGAAGTACATGAAGGGGCTTCAACAAAGGAAGATGGGGCGCCACCACCTCGGAAGCCGTGGTTACGGTAGGAAGAGGTCCATATGGGCCAAGGAGGACGCGGAACGCGAAAGTCTGGCATCCCAGACCCCTTGGCGGACTTCACCGTCCCGCAGGAGCGTGACGTCCTCAGGGCACGGCACCATTAGGACATAGTCAAGAAGGTTTTCAAGACGGACCCGAGCACGACGGAGTTCATGAGACTGCTGGTAATTTTAGTTTCTGATCAATTCGACTGCACGTTTAGTCATATTTGTAAACGATCCTTGTTCCTTTTGTAGAGAGAGCAGCACAAGATTGTGGCCGAAAGCGACTCGCCGTCTGAGGCGTTGGCGAGGCCCAAGTGGGACACTCCATTCAACCGGGCATTGAACAAATTGAAAGGACTCCCGGTGGAGACTCGGGCCTCGTATGGACGCGTTCACGATGTCGGAGACGGCGCCATGTGGAAGAAATACTACTGTGAGACCACGGAGGACAGAAAGGAAAGACGGAGGTTAACTGAAGAAAACATCGACAAGAAGGTTGAGATTACGGTTGAGAAGAAATCATCTGAGACAGTCGCGACAGCTATAGCTGCCGCAAAACAGGTGGTTGTGGATATGTCTACTGTCTTGGTTCCGGCCGTTTTTAATTGGAGCACACAAAATCCAGAAAAAAATGTAGCGGACTTTCCCATTGCTGACTTCTTCGGGAGCAGCTCGACTAGCGTTGCACCAGCACCTGCTCCCGCACTGGTTCCGGCACCGGCTTCGACACCGGACGTGCTCAGCTGTGCTACGTCTTTGGCTGAGCTCGACGCCCTCACGGTATCTTTCACACCGGCCCTCTTCAATAAATGCATAATCTCCTGTTTTCGTTACCTTTCGGATGTCTCACATAGCAGAAATGTCTTTGCAGGCTGATGTAACCCCGTGCACCATATTGTGCAACATCAGCAACCACAAGGTGGACGTGGGGAAGTTGACGATAATGACGCCGAAGGAACCATTGTTCCACAGCCGACCGATCCCCCCGGACGTCTTCAAAGTTTCCGTGGCCAGTGTCAAACCAGGCCACGAGAATTTGGCTCCTTCGGTACTAGGGGGAATGACGGCGAGACCCCGCAGCGGCTTGGTGATTGCAATGGGTGGGTCCTGTTGTGGCCAAAGAGGCTGCTTTTTCTAGAGGCGGCCGGGAGCACACACACGAGCACGCAGTTAGGTATGAACATCAACACTCCACCTACCCAATTGGCGTCAGCTGTCGTGCTGGGTGATAGCGGACGGGGTGAGGAAGAGGCTCCATTTGTCACTGGTGACATCGCCATAGATGAGGACGATGATGACACTCAACAATATCTCAATACTGGCACCTACTCAGGGTTTGAGCGTCATGAGTCGGTGCCTGAATTGCCGCCTCCGGAGGCTGAACGTATTATAGACGACATTCCGGTAGCAAAGAAGCCTAGGAAGACGCCGAGGAAAGGCAACAAAGTTGCTTCTATGATCCAGCCGCCTTAGCAGCCTCGGGTTCAAGACCGTATAGATATCCTCGGTGCGGCAATATGGCGTATCCCCGGTGAACCAATCCTACCTAAAGCAGCGCTAGGGGCCTGATTCGGCGATCTACGGAGACTTCATGATGATGTGTTGCGGATAGAGAAAGGCCTCATCGCCTTGAAAAATTCAGGATACCCACTCTACGTGGTTAACGTGCCGCGACAATTGTCGTACATCGACACATTACCCTCGAACAAGATCTTTCTTCGATTCGATTACATCTCTGACATGTTTCACTTAAAGAAGCTGGATTTTACGTTTGTCCGCCTTTATGCCTCGCACATGAACTACCTCATCGGGGTTGAGCAGATACCTCATATCTGTGTCGCTGACCCGTACTTCATGCACGAGGTCTTCTTGGGAGTTCGCGCAAAGCACCGTGAATACGCAAGGAATACATCGTCAATTTCATGCTTGCCAATAAGGACAAGGAGGTGATTCTCCTGCCTTATCATCCCCTGCAAGTCATTCGCGCGGATATCCTTCCTTTGATTTCAGTCATTAATTTGCACGGTGGATGCTAATTAATTTGAGGTGTACTTATTTTGCGCAGCGGCGGGCGCGCCGTCCTCATCATCCTCTACCCCCGATACTCCCACGCTCTTTACTTGGACTCGTCGAAGAACATTAACAAAAAGGATTACACCCACATCAAGTTTGTTCTCGACAGTGCTATGTTTTACTACGGTGCACGGGTTGGAGAGGTCAAGGACAAGAAGAAAAGCGACGGTAGGCCCGCCTTCAGCCATAAGACCGACTTCTGCTGCATGCAGCAACCGAGTGATTCTCTTAATGATGGATCCTATGTCCAACACCACATGATGGAGTACATACGGGATCACCAGAACCTTTGCATGACACCTAGATTCGGCGATGACCATATTGTCAATGGGCAAAGAACTTAGGAGATATCGAGAATCATCGACTTCAAGATGAGTTCTATCACTTCCAGTGCGAACTTGCCCAAATCATCATGAAGGAGGTCGTCAAAAAAACAGGGATGTTCTATGAAGAAGGACAAATGTCAAGGGAAGACGTCTGAACACGCGTAGCCGCTCAGCGTCTCGACCTGAAGCCTTTCACTAAGCTCGGGGACTATCTCCTTAACTTGGATCGATGGCACGACATGTTGGAGTGATTGTCGACATATGACAATGTGTCCGTTTAGTTCATACTTTCTATATGACGGAACTTTGAGTTATGCAAGATGAAACATTATTTGTGATGTAATTAAACCGTCCTCCTCGACTAGCGAAGATCACTCTAGTTAGGGCATTTTGGGTATGATGAACTTTGTTATTTATGCTTATGATATGTTGCTTCTATTTTTGCCAAGTCTGTCTCTTTCTGTTGCTCAACTATATATGTTGCATATCATCGACTCATGTGACGATGCAGGTGCATAGATCATTGATGGCGAAGAAGTGCTACGCCAGGAGTATACGACGAGTGGCCGGAGTGTCAGGCCTAGGTGTACCGGTTTCCGGTTTCCGAGTGACAACCAGTAGTTAGTTTAGGTTCACGCGAGAGAGGGATACAAACTCATGTACTGCATAGTTCCGCTCTCACTCATAGTGATAGCTCTTCTCGTGTATATCATTGTTTAGATGGATGATGATGTAGTTGTAAGTAATCGAGACTTGTATCGCTATTTTTGAGATGATGACGAGAGACCACTTTGTGATGGATGATGATTATGATGATGACATGATTTGATGAGACTATTTGTATGTATATGCTATGATTACATTTGTATGTGTATCATACGCTAAATATTATTGTATAATGCATGTTCAAAAACAAAACAAATATGCAGAAAAAACTAATAAAACTAGCAGTAGCGAGGGGAATAAAGTTAGTAGTAGCGGTCCCTTACCAGTAGCACTTCGTGCTGAAAATCGCTGCAGATATTAGCAGCAGCGCTTTGCACTAAAGCTCGCTACTGCTAGCCATGTACAGCAGTAGCGTTGGATGACACGCGTTACTTCTACATGTTAGCAGTAGCGCCTTATCAGTAGAGCGGTATCCTGCGCAACTGTTAGGCAAAATACCCACACTACTGCTAGGGTTTTCCCAAGCAGTGATATGTCATAGACTCCAAGTTAATAGATTTTAATTAAGTCAGTTTAATTAACAGGGGATGCACATGTCATACACTAATGTTAATTTAAGAGTTTTAATTTATTAAATGGTTAATTAGGGGATGTGGGTCTCGGTGTCAGTGGGTTACTGGCGGTTCATTTGCCGGGGGGTTAGGCCATTTAGGCCGGCGGTTAAACATGAGCAGTGGTGGAGCCAATCGGGAGCTTCAGCGCTGGCGGAGCAGCGGGAAGAGGAGGCGACCGCGGCGCGGTAGTAACGTAGCAGTAGAGCGGTGGCGAGGCGCGGCGGCGAGCAGTGGGACAGGGGAAGCCGGCGCCCCCGAATGAGGGCGCGGGGGAGCATCGGGACCGCGGCGAGCGCGGGAAGGCAAGGCGGAAAAGGGGATCACGGCACGGGCGCGGCTATGGTCGTGCACGGAGCAGGGGCTGGCGCGGTGGTGGGCGTGCGCGCGGCGAGGGGAACGGCAGGCGGCGCGGTGAACGTGGTGGAAAGAGGAGGGCAACGGGGGGCGTCTCACAGCGTTGCCGATAAGGGGGTCGGCCTGGCTTGAGGACGCGAGTCGGGAAGGGATACGAGGAGGCGACGCAAGGTCCGGTGACGGCGAGGTCTTCAGGCGGTGGTGGTGGCGCACGGTGATGGCGCCGGTGAAGGGGGGGGGCGTCGGGCTCATTGCTCGTTCACGATCCTGATTGGGTCGGGGAAGAGGAGCGAGAGGGGAGGCGAGCCGGAGATGGGCGGCGGGGAGGAGGCCTGGCGACGCCGACGAGCGATCCGGCGACGGTGACGGGGTCGATGGGGGCGATCCCCTTCCCGATCCAGATGCGATCAAGAGGTGGGGAGGCTGGCGAGGGGGTGTGGGGGAAGTGGGGCGATCGGGCTTGGGTTCGATGGGGATTGGGGGGGGGGGGTTTAAGGGAGGCGTCGGGGCCGGCCTCGCTAGCCCACAGGCTAGCTAGGCCGAGGCCCAGCAAGGGGTTGCCCTCTTTTTTCTTTTATTTGTTTTGTCTTTCCTTTTCTGTTTTATCCTATTTTTCAATTTACCCTAATTTTGTAAATTATATAATTAGCATCTAAATTAGTTCTACTAAATATACCACTTCCACCAAAAGTTTGGTACCCAATTAATTTAGTTAGAACATTTTTACTATTTTAAAAGCATTTAAATAATAGTTTAAGACACTGTTTTTTTTTCATTTTAGAGTATTTAAACATTTTATTAAAGTGTGGTTTCTCCACCATAATTACTTATGCATTATTTGTTACCTCTCAAAGATTTTAGTTTTAATGTTTGCCTTTATTTTAAATTTGAATTTGAATGGGATTGAATCATTGTGAGGTTAACAACAGTAATCGTGGTGACGTGACATCATTAGCATGGAATTGCTATAGCATAACTAATCGGGCGTTACAAAAGCTAACCCTCAAACCGGTCGCAACCATCCGGACATGGTTTTCCATCCAATACGGTCCTATATTCCCCAGGCAGGTATGGATGTGCATTTTCCTGTAAACCAAAAAGAAACTATGGGGCTTTACGGGCGTCTGTACCAATGCCACGGTCAATTCTTACTCCCTTGGCCCACCAGAAATACCTCTCCCGTGCCTGCACCCCTTCACATGAGAAGCGGTTAGTTGGCACTGCTCCAGAGCACCGGTACCTCATTCTAACCGATTTGAAGTAGCCACGGTGAATATACTGATGTTGAGGAGAAGTACCAGGCACAAAAATCAATGCAATTGATTAAATGAATTGAATGCTTCTCTGGAAATAATTGATCAGGAGCAAGCCAAGGATGTGGATAGTCCTTACTACTTTAATAATCCTCAATTTGAAAGTCCAAGAAAATACTTCAATTTAATTCAAATTTCAGACTCATTTTGTTATCTTTAGATTAATGCAACATAAATATGTAGACAAGACCTGTGTTTGTCTTTTATTCCCATATTTGAACTAGTATAGTTCGGGTTCTTACATGATAGTGCATGTCACTTTATTTTTTCACCGCTACAATGACCAAACCATGGACTAAGAAAACGGTGTGTCATCTCTACTCCTAATGGAGCAGTTGGTAGTCTCCGCCGGTTAATTTTCGTCCTACCAGAGACTGTTTTTTTCATCCTTGATCCCACCTCCCAATTCCAAAAAAAACAACCAAAACCACGTCCACATAGTTCTCCCGCATGCCAGAAAAACGGACGAAATTAAACCTATGAAATTAAACCAGCGAAAAAAGTTCCACTGCTTGCAAGCGAGCGAGCAGCGAGGCGCCCAGAGAGCCCTCGAGCAAGAACCCCACTTTCGTCTCCCTCAGGTGCAGCCGCTCGCCCAATCAAATCGCGCTGCCAGCCTCGTCTGCCTCGCCGTGCCTGCGTCCCTCCCCGAACGGCGGCGATGATGGAGGAAGCCACTGGCGCTGGCCAGGCCCCTGGCCGGTGGACGCGGCGGATCGTCGCTCCTCAGGGCCAGCCCCTCCCGCCGTGCTGGATCATGTGGCAGCCTAGGTAACCCTAACCAGCCCCCGATCTTCGTATCTCTCCCTGAATCCCTCCTCCTCCATGAGCCGCGCGGTGTGCTTCCCTCCTCCCACACGCTGCGCCTCTCCCTCCCCAAATCGATGAAGGAAATATGCCCTAGAGGCAATAATAAAGTTAGTATTTATTTCCTTATTTCATGATAAATGTTTATTATTCATGCTAGAATTGTATTAACAGGAAACATAATACATGTGTGAATACATAGACAAACAGAGTGTCACTAGTATGCCTCTACTTGACTAGCTCGTTAATCAAAGATGGTTATGTTTCCTAACCATGGACAAAGAGTTGTTATTTGATTAACGGGATCACATTATTAGATGAATGATCTGATTGACATGACCCATTCCATTAGCTTAGCACCCGATCGTTTAGTATGTTGCTATTACTTTCTTCATGACTTATACATGTTCCTATGACTATGAGATTATGCAACTCCCGTTTTCCAGAGGAACACTTTGTGTGCTACCAAACATCACAACGTAACTGGGTGATTATAAAGGAGCTCTACAGGTGTCTCCAAAGGTACATGTTGGGTTGGCGTATTTCGAGATTAGGATTTGTCACTCCGATTGTCGGAGAGGTATCTCTGGGCCCCCTCGGTAATGCACATCACTTAAGCCTTGCAAGCATTGCAACTAATGAGTTAGTTGCAGGATGATGTATTACGGAACGAGTAAAGAGACTTGCCGGTAACGAGATTGAACTAGGTATTGGATACCGACGATCGAATCTCGGGCAAGTAACATACCGATGACAAAGGGAACAACGTATGTTGTTATGCGGTCTGATCGATAAAGATCTTCGTAGAATATGTAGGAGCCAATATGGGCATCCAGGTCCCGCTATTGGTTATTGACCGGAGACATGTCTCGGTCATGTCTACATCGTTCTCGAACCCGTAGGGTCCGCACGCTTAAGGTTTCGATGACAGTTATGTTATGAGTTTATACGTTTTGATGTACCGAAGGTTGTTCGGAGTCCCGGATGTGATCACGGACATGACGAGGAGTCTCGAAATGGTCAAGACATAAAGATTGATATATTGGACGGCTATATTCGGACACCGGAAGTGTTCCGGGTGATTTCGGAGAAAACCGGAAAGCCGGAGGGTTACCGGAACCCCCCCGGGAGAAGTAATGGGCCATACGGGCCTTAGTGGAGAAAGAGAGGGGCAGCCAAAGGTGGGCCGCGCGCCTCCTCCCCCTGGTCCGAATTGGACTAGGAGAGGGGGGGGCGGCGCTCCCCCTTTCCCTCTCCCTCCCCTCTTCTTTCCCCCTCCTAGTAGGAGTCCTACTCCTACTAGGAGGAGGACTCCTCCTTGGCGCGCCATAGGGGCCGGCCGGCCTCCTCCTCTCTTGAACCTTTATATACGGAGGCAGGGGCACCCCAGAAACACAACAAGTTGATCCACGTGATCATATTCTTAGCCGTGTGCGGCGCCCCCTGCCACCATAGTCCTCGATAATATTGTAGCGGTGCTTAGGCGAAGCCCTGCGACAGTAGTACATCAAGATCGTCACCACGCCGTCATGCTGACGGTACTCTTCCCCGACACTTTGCTGGATCGGAGTCCGGTGATCTTCATCGAGCTGAACGTGTGCTAGAACTTGGAGGTGCCGTAGTTTCGGTGCTTGATAGGTCGGGCCGTGGAGACGTACAACTACATCAACCAAACGCTTCCGTTGCCATCTACAAGGGTACATAGATGACACTCTCCCCTCTCGTTGCTATGCATCACCATGATCTTGCGTGTGCGTAGGAAATTTTTTGAAATTACTACGTTCCCCAACAATCGACATGGATCTCGCGCTGCTGGATGCAGTAGACGAAACATCGATCTGATGAACGTGCAAGGAATTTCTGAATCCAGGACTTCTATTTGAGTATATATGTTTGTTGGTTATTGAAGTCAATTGTTCGTACAACAGCAGATATTTTTTTAGCACGAATTCCAGTAGTTGTGTTTGCTTCTTTTGAAGGCGGATCTTGGATTCTTTCCAATAGTTGTGTTGCGCGAAATTCCAATTATTTGAGTATCTGTACTATAGTTGCCTTCAAAGAAGATGAGGCTGGAATGCTGGATACTGCATCTCTCCTAGCATGAGGAACGTTGCTACTGTCTTTGTGAATAGGTTGACGATAGGAGATGAAGTACGTTTGAACAAACATGTTCTTTCACTTTTCCCAACGAGGTGGAGCTTGCACATATGGACATATGGTACACTTGCACGGTTCTCATCGCCATTGGATTGAATACGGAAAAATGGAGAAAAATTGCATGAACCAAATACAATATCTATGTCTCCTCGTTCGCAGGGTAGGATGAAGTTGCCGAGGATGCACGTGTACCCGAGGAACAAGTACCACCTGACGCTGCAGATGACGAGGTTCGGCAAGGGCGCCGACTGCGAGAACGTCTTCAGTACCATGGTCTACCTCTCACCCAAAGGTTCCACTCAATCGATGCATTAACTGATGTACTCCAGTTCCATTACCCGAGGAACTAATATCGCAGATTTTGTTTTCTGCAGCATGGTGGGTTGGGAACTCGGGATGAAGGAAGAATACTCCTGAGAGCCCAAACTCGAGCTTCCAAAAGATATGCGTAATGTATGTGTGCCTCTGCTCTATGCATATGTAATTGTTTTTTCTATGTTTTCTGCTCCTCTCTGACACAATGTGGAAGATGTTGGTTTTAAAGGCTAGCAGGGGCAGCCAGTGGTTGAGTAATCAGTGGTTTAGTTAGGTACATATAATAGAAGTAAAAGGTGTTTAGTAGGTGCACCAATTGTGTTCTACTTCCACATATTTCTTCCTTGATTTTACCGTGCATGATCTTAGGGGTTGTGCTCTGGGGGTAGGCAATATATTCTTATAATATGTTATTCCAGTATGCAAATTGTCAGGGGATTCGTATTTTGTAGATTCTGGGATAAGGGGTCCTGGTTATTCCAGTATGCAAATTGTCAGGGGATTCATATTTTGTAGATTCTGGGATCTTGCTGGGAAAGTTGAATCATTATACTTTATATGTGATTGTTCAAAACCCACTTAAGAATCCATGTACGGATTGGGAAGATATCAGGACACAAATTATTTGCCTGGTGTATAACCAATAACTAGCTCGAGTGCTTTGGAGGAGGCTGGGGTTTATCTTTTATAAAAACTACTATTAGTTGCTCCAGAAAGTTATAGTTAGAACTAAGGAGAAATTTTCGCAGTCAAAACTTGTTTGTGTTCATGACATCATTTCTTTGCCGCAACAATGCTTTTATTTGTTTCAAATTTTCAGAGTTATGTTCGATGAACCAACTTTCGTCAGTTATGATGTTAATTACTTCGATCCTTTTCAGTATGCTGAAGGTTGAAACTTAGGCTGTCACTATGAAGAATATTTGCCTTTCAGTTTAAATTCCTCAGTAAAGATTTTGTAAGATACTTGAATAGTGTAGATGTTGAATTACCTGTATGCATGACGATTAAAGAATTATGTGCTGATACCTTCCAATGTTGGTTGAACCACATATGCTTTGCTTATTGGTTTTTGTAGATAAAAATAAGGGATGTTGTGTTGTTGGAAAGCTTGATACTACAGTGAATGCTCACCTAATGCTTAATGTCTTGCTTTACTGCAAAGGTCTTCCATAGATACAGTGCTTCAATCACTTTGGTAAGTTCAATGCCAATTTGCTTACTGTTCTCTACTACTATGAGTTGTGTTTGAAGCAAAAATATCTCATGAGTACGACAGTTCTAACGATTTTTTAATGTGCGGCGTAGATTAGATGAGAAAACATTTAATCAAAGATATGATGCCTCCATGTTAAACACTGAAGAAATGGGGGTTGTATATTTTCAGATCAACAAGGCAAGAATAACTTTATTGTTTCTCTGTTTTTTCTTTTTTCTCAAGTAACATAAAAATTGAATGTATTACTTACTACTATTGAATTGCAGGCACAAAATATATAAACTTGGTTTAGATCTTCCTGGTTCGATTCCACAGCGAATGTAAAACTTATATTCGTAATTTCTATCCACTGCAGGAGGCAGGACCACATGAACAAGCAGGTTGTTGTCCAAGCATAGTTGCTACTGCAAGAGCAAGCAGCAGACAACATCCGATCTATACAAAATCCATCCATCTGTCTCGTCTCATGCATGCATAACTAGGCCAATGGTAACTTGTCTACTATTCTACTCACTGCAGTTTACGATAATTTGTCTACTACTCTACTTAAGCTTGAGGGTGAAGTGGACGATAAATTGTATTATTGACCAAGTATATCTTGTTCATAAGCCTAAGATTTGCATACACCATAGAAGCCGTATATATCTTTGAGATGATCAGTCCATGGCTGATATTGCTGGAGCAGGAGGGCGAGGCAGTGGCAAAGGTACTCAGTGTGTTTAGATCTTGAACCAGTTTGGGCTTGCCCATCTGAGTGCCGGCAATCTTCTTTGCAAAAAAGTTAAATCCGAGCAAGGGTAACAATCTGCTCTCAGTGTATTTCAACCCTCATTTAAGCATATCACATTCCACTTCCCTTTTATTTATTTACTTTTAAGAGCTCTGCTTTAGGGTTCGGTGTCGTATTTGTATCATCTTTATATAACCTTTTTTGTTTAGAAACAAAAGTTGCGTGTGCAATGTTGA
>NC_053027.1:22485984-22629953 GCF_003073215.2 Triticum urartu | reverse complement strand
AGAAGAAGTTGCACAAAAGCTGTGAACCACATGCGCAGATGAATTCGAGGAAGGGTGATGTCTGCTGCTGGAGAAATACAAATGACTCAGCTGTTTGAGATTAGGCATACAGAACATTCTTACACATGCGGGAAGAGGGAAGAACAAGAGAACAAACAGAGAGGGAAATCGAATGGAGACAGAGAAGAAACATGTTCAGCCGAGCATTTGGCCCTGTGAGACGAGAGCCTCACAATCTCAGAACATTGTCTTGCCACAGTCAAAGGGGGGATTGAGATGCTGTTAAAAACTTTGTGATTTTTGGCGAGCCAAATCATCCAAAGGATAGCAACAGCCACCATTTCACACTATCTCTGCCTCCTTTCTCAAAACTGCCTCTGAATGTTGGAGAATAGTCACCCAGATCTTCAGCTTCAGCAGTCTGGATGCCAAGAATATTTAGAATGTTTGACACGGATCTGACCTTAGCCCGATTCTTGATTAACAACCATACACCTCCTCTTCTACAACGAGCGTTGAAATATTTGGTCTCAAGGCATGGGATAACAGGGTTGGAAATTGGAAACAAAGAGGGCAATTGATCGTCCATATACTTTTCCAGAAGGAAGTGGATTCGCCATTACCAACCTGTACACAGGTGACCTCCCTGTACCCTTGTATGAGACCACTGATATGAGACCAAGTTTTAGTTGCACACATAATTTTGTCCGCCCACATCCTTCCCACTGAAATAAGCAGCCATAACCCATCTTGACACATTTATTCTGTCCAATTGCAGTGTCCCCTCATGGAATTGCTCAAAGAAAGCCATAATGTCGTTTCTCATATAACCTGCCAAAAGTCTTGATAGAAAGCAGAAGAAAAAACATTCGGTCCGGGCTCTAATCACTTGGAATTCCCTTGATCGCTGCCAAGATTTCTTGTGGCGTGAAAGGTACCGTAAAACTGGACAGATGAAACCGAAGGGTGTACAGCTTCTCCAGTCAATGTCCGATGATGAGGTCGCCTGACTTCCCATAAGATCTCTGTAAAAAGCAGTCAAAATATTTTGTTTCGCAACAGGAGAGTAATTCAGCACACCATCCACCTCAACAGATTTTATATTGTTTTTTCTCAGATGGGTTGAAGCTCTAGAATGTTATAATCTTGCATCTTCATCTCCCACCAATTATTTGAATGGATATTGTCCTACGTTTTCGGTTTAACCATGTTCCTGAAAAAGGATTCAAGCATGGCTAACTGTCGATCCTCCTCAATCTAGTCCAGAAGGTTCAGCCTAAATTTGCAGCATTCAAGGTAGGCTTTGTCAGGTTTCAAGCTCTTTTCCACTTGGATAAAATACTTCTCATTTTTTTTTAATTTGGCAGCAACCACCGCTTATGCATCAGATTGGTTGACCTGAGAGTCCCAAGTAGCAGCAATCAAAATTTTAAAAATTACATAACAATTAAAACGAGATGATTACAACGACCACATGACACATAACCATGGTTGCCACAAAAGGGACAGTGGGGAAATACCAAAATACAGACCATCCATTACTTGCTTTTTTAATACTACTACATGATGGATAACTAACCAGGACACTAATGAGTACACATACTAATAGATATCCATCTGTGGGGTCAACATGAATACACAGGACACGGGACATCGGCCGCCAGCTAGAAGATTCATGAACACGGCGGTGTACACCTCGGTGGATCTGAATCCACACAGGCCAGCCTGGGGTGCAAGACCGGTGGGCGAGGTGAGACTGGGAACCGAGATTGAACTAAAAAAATTCTGGGTGAGTGGGATCTTACATCTTTCCTGACGCACCTGTAGAACAGGGAGCCCAGGATAGCTCCGCCGCTGGAAATCCAGCTTATAACCTTGCCGCCCCAATCGGGACAAGGCATCAGAGGCAGTACGTCGCCGGCGGCAGAGGACGATGAGGAGGCAGTCATGAGGTGAATCTAACTGGTGGCACTGGGAATTGATCGTGAAAGGGGAACAGATGTGGGCGGCGGCGTCCGTTGGTGCTAGATGAAGCGGAGCCGTGGCCCAGATCGTAAGTGCCCGTCAGTGCGGGCGGACCTTTAACGGGGGCCTGTCACATTTATGAGCCGACAATGGTGGGCCTGTGTGCAGCGAATATGGGGAATACGGAGCCCTATACAGCGTCATATACAATGGGTGGTGCGAATCTAAGAAAAAGAGCACATATGAGCTCGAGCTCAGATATGCACTTTCGACAAGGGTTGTAATGCGCATCCAATAGGAGTATGAGGCAAAAGGGCAACTATACTGGGCCAACCCATTGACAGACACCGAAGAAGCAACGAACAAGCTGTCGTTTAAAAATTGCAATTGTTTTCTAAACTTCTTTTTGGAAAACACCAAAATATTTAAGTTTGTGATCATTTTTGAAAAATCAGAATAATTTTTGAAAATTTTAAAAAATCTAGAAAATAAAAAACAATGAATATCAAACATTTCTTAGAAATGGTAAACAATTTTGGAAGTTTCAACATTTTTTTATAACTAGGCCAACACAGTGTAGGAGCTAGCATTGCCTGTTTTGTTCCTTTTTATACCGTTCCATTTTTCCTTTTTAACAAAACTTAAAAGATGTTCAATAATTGAGAAAGATTCATGGGTTTCAAAAAAAGTTGTGGATTTTAAAAAAACCTTGAATTCAGAAATTGTTTGTGAAATTGAAAAAAATGTTCATGAACTGAAAAATTCTTGTGATTTCAATAAATGATTGTGAATACAAAAAAAATTCACATATTTGAAAAATATTGGAAAAAAATTGCGTATTACAAAAATGTTCGCTACTTTTAAAAACATTGTCTGTGAATCCAAAAAAAATGTTCATGAAATTCAAAAAATATCTGTATATTTAAATATGTTTACTGAGTTGAAAAACTATTCACGAATTCAAAAGATGTTCGTGAATTTGAGAAAATAATAACAAATTTGAAAAAAAAATGTTCATAAAATCAGAAAAATGTTCACAAATTCCAAGAATATTCTCAAATTCTAATATGTTTGTGAAATTAAAGTAATATTCCCTAATTAGAAAATGGAAAACAAGGAAATTTGAAATTAAAAAAGAAAGAAAAAGTATAAAGAAAACACAAGAAAAAGAACTCACTTTCCCAAAACTGGAACGAAGGAGTCTTGCTATTTTTTTTGAGTGGCAGGGGTACGTCAATCCATCAATCTACGCAGCCAATAGGATTTGCCCTGGGCCTGTTGGGAGTTCGATTAACGCTCACTTCACAAGCACATGTTCATGGGCCGCAGCCCACCAAATGATTATTTCCTGGTTTTGGTTATAAGTTGTTGTTGTCCCGTTTGTCGGGTTCTTAGGTGCTTTGGATGGCAACAGACATCTGCCTTACCGAAATATTATCGGTGTTGGCCGAAGTCGTCCGTTTGGTTGGACGACAAAATTATCTAAAAGGCGTAAAAAATAAACGGAAACACTAATGTCCATATGTATGGGCGTTTGCATCTCGCCCACACGCGTGGATCCGCGTTCGTTTGTGGGTGCATGAATCTTGGCATGTTTATGATGCCACGTAGGACTGGGCTGGTGTGTGGGCATTCATCCGGTCGCCCACACGTCCATTTCACTACACGGAGGGTCTGGTGTGTGGGCGTCTAGCAGTTCGTCCACACGTCAGTTTTTACTCATGCACAAGGGTTGGTGTGTGGGCATTTGCCATCTCGCCCACACGCCCGTCTCCTCTCTCCGCATCCAAGCTGCCAGTTGCCATGCGTTTTGCAGTGTACATGGCAACTGCCCTAGCGTGCTTGTAAGCAGATGACAACTTTTTTTTTACCGAACATGTCAGTTGCCATGTGTTTTGCAGGGTACACAGCAACTGCTCTATTGTGCTTGTAAACAGATGGCAACTCTTTTTTACCCGAACATGTTGTTTTGCCATGTCTCTTTGTAGCGCTACGCGGCAATTGCCTAGTGTTAGTAGGTGGCAAATCTAAGGTTTTCAAACCATGGCAACTGTAGTAAACCAGACCATACATGGAAACTGCTTAGTGTTAGTAGGTGGCAACCTCTAAAGTTTTCAAATCATGGCAACTATAGTAAACCAGACCATACAACAGTTGCAGTTGTCCAAAATGGCATCTGGGACTTGACCTGAGATGGCAACTGCAGTTGAGCAACCATGGCAACTGTAGTTGTCGACATGGCAACTGCAGTTAAACGGACATTGAAGAGGGTCCGGACCATGGCAACTGCAGGGACGCGTGGTGACTGTCATGCGGGGCGTGCGGGACCGTGAGGTAGGTGGCTGAGAGAGGTCGTGTGGCCGTTATGCATTTTGCCCACACGTAGGTGTGTGAGAGGGACCGTAAGAAAAAAGGAGATGTGTGGACGCTAGTTGTTTTGCCCACATGTAGGTGTGTGGGCTGGTCCTCTTAAACACGATACAAAACATGCAGGCAGACCCCTTAGGATGCGTTTGGATGCAAAGTATTTTTGCAGTTTTCTGAAAATACTATGGTTTTTGAAAAAACTTTGATATTAAATACTTTGAGGTGTTTGGATAAAATAAATATTATAGTTTGAAATACCAAGGTATCTGTCATACTGTGGTTTTTTTGCGGTATCTAAAAAAGAGGTCGGGACTTTTTTTTTTAAACCGAACTGAGCAAATTCGTTGCCTGCTCGTCTACATCTATCTATTGTCTTTTCAACAGAGTGCTCCTAATTATTTGGCGTTTCAGGTTGTTTGTTGGTTTGTCTACGGAGACGACGCGCATGTTACGTTCTTCTAGTGATCTTGCAAGCTTCTATCCGATCACTGGCTGCAAAATACGCGAGTAAAGCGGGATTCAAACAAACTTGCTCGTGGAGTATATCGATTGGTCGTTGGAGCACTCGTACGCAGCAGGTCAAAGCGAGCTACACAATCGATTCTATCCGTATATAGGCGCATGTACACACACAATTTATTTATTTATTTTTGCCCGGGTAGCTAGGAGGGGATTTGACGTGCATGACATGCTGCATGCATTAGGCGCCGTTTCTACATGCAGATCAGCTCCATGGGTATAGTTGAGCAAGGCACAGCAAGTCAAACATCAGTTGCCAAACTCATCGGTGGTATTGTGAAAACTGAGGAAAACCATGGTTTTTAAAAACCGAAGTATTCGTTGCCCATGCATTTAAAAATTGAGGTTTTGGATTACTGTGTTTTTTCAAAAATAGTGCTGCCAAACTAAGCCTTAACACCTATACGTGTGGCAGTTATCGTCGTCTAAAATAAATCACAAAATTATGATAAACGCACGAACCTCTCGTCGTGAATTCGCGGTGCCGAATTTCATCGCCAACTATTTGCACTAGTAGAAAACAGGCCTATTGTCCCGGTTCGTAAGGGCCTTTTGTCCCGGTTCCTGAACCGGGACTAAAGGGTCGTTACTAATGCCCTCACCCTTTAGTCCCGGTTCAAACCAGAACCGGGACAGATGGGCCTCCACATGGCCTGTGCGCCGAGCCCAGTCAGGAGGGCCTTTGGTCCCGGTTGGTGGCACCAACCGGGACTAATAGACCTCCACACGTCAGCATTTCTGTGGCTGGGGTTTTTGGTTTTTTTTTAAAGGGAGGGGGTTTGGGGGTTTTGGGGGGGTTAATTTAGGTATTTCATATATTGTGTTAGATAGCTAATTAATAGAGAGAAGTGTCCTCTCTTATGTCCGTGCTTGGTCGACGCTACATACTATACATACGTATAGAAAGGACTAGGCACGCTAACTAGCTAGTAAGCAAACGAAGGAAACCGAAGATCGTCATGAACATATATGCATACAGAGAGAAGTGATATCGACCACCTCTCCTTCTCCGAGAGATTGGTCGAACAACAAATTCTCGTATATCTATCGTCCGACACTACCGGCTACATATATACAATAATTATCTTTTACAAATATAATCTCCTAAATTATGGGCGCATGGTCCACATAGTATTCTCCGTCTTCAGCGACCACGTGGTCAAGAAAGAATGCCGCCAATTCCTTTTGAATTGCTCGCATGCGATCTGGTGCTAGGAGTTCATCCCGCTACCGAAACATCTAATTTGAAAAAGGGGGTCAATACACACACACACAGATATATATATATATATGAATGAATGAAACTCAACACAAATGATGGTAATAAACAAAAATTGTGAATATTATTTCTTACGCACTTCATATTGTTCGTCAGAGTACCCGCCCCGCTCATAGGTCGTGTGGCGGATGGACTCGCAAACGTAGTATTCACAGAAATCATTCCCTTGTTCCTGCCACAACCACTTTACAAGAAATAGAGGTCAATCAAACAGATAAGCAAGAATGCCAAATGGTATTGATAAAACTAGCGCTTGAATCAATAGCTAGGAGACGCGCGGAACATGGTACTATAGTACTTACTTTCGGGTATCTAAATTCCAGCTCCTTCGGCAGACCCGGAGATTTTGTGCTGAATTTTCTCCAAACCCTGCCAGATAAAAGAAAACAATTACTTGATATCAGGAAATGAACAAATTTGCTGATATGGTGGATAATGATCGATTTAACTTACTTCTCGAGGATTGCAGTCATGTCCGCATACTCCTGGGGATCTTTTCGTCTCGAGTCCAAGACAGTTACTACTCCCTGCTCAAGCCTAATCTCCAGGAGAATATAGTGGAAACTGCGCACGCATGCATAACTCATCAATTACATTACTATAACCTGAACTAATATATAAGGGAAACCGAATATGCACAAGACAACACTCACTTGAAGTTGTAAGGAAAGAGTATTATATCTTTGTGTTCATTTATTTGGAATGATCGTAGCAAGCTGGCCTCGGTTTGTGCGGCATGATGTTTAACCTGAACTGCATCTATGAGATTTGTGTTAACGAACCCAATATCACCGATTTGTCTTTTCTTCAATTCGGCGATCTTCAATCTGCATAATATAGTGAGGATAATTATAAATACATGCAATGAAAGAGCTGAGCCGAGGGCCAATTGATTGAAAAACTGATAGAACTCCTCAAATGGAATAGGCAACAGATCAATTCCAACAAGGTCATGCTCCGGTTTAACTCTCGCATACAAAGTACTCCTCCCCCCAGACTCTCTGCATATTTTCAGGTACCAATCGTGCAATCTTCGCATCATCGTTGATAGAGATCTTTCATCTTTGATGAGAGGCTTCCCGTACTCGTATCTGTGTATCTGCACGTCCAGGAAATCATAATGTACATCGTCGGGCAGGTAATCGTCAAGATTGTTATAACCGGGCACCATCCTCGGATCGACGCTAGGCACCTTGAGCGGGGGGCACGATTGCTTTGCTTGTTCGCCGAGCTGGGCAATTTGTTTCCCAGCTCGTCGTTCTTTCATCCTTTGATCACTGACAGTACTTCCCGACCGCTCCGCTTCGACAAATGCCTTTCCAATAATGCGCTCATAGTTGCCTTTCGGCGAAGACTTGGGTGGTTTTGCCAGGGCAGCCAAAGTGCGCTTCACTTTCACCGGATCTACTTTCTCCTTCGGAGGTGGATGTCTCTGTGCTTTCAACCCTTGAAACCAGTCATCCTTCTCGATTCGCGCGATCCTCGCGTTCTCCTCCGGGGTCCTCTCGTATGGTAACTTCTCCGGAGTCTTCAGAGAAGGACCGAATTTGTATTTCCTCCCGCCTCTGGCTGTACTGCTAGACGTCGGCAGAGCAGACGGAGCGGCAGT
Source organism: Triticum urartu (assembly GCF_003073215.2). Classification (NCBI taxonomy): domain Eukaryota; kingdom Viridiplantae; phylum Streptophyta; class Magnoliopsida; order Poales; family Poaceae; genus Triticum; species Triticum urartu. The sequence goes on along the minus strand of NC_053027.1, from coordinate 22,622,214 downwards.
CTTCTTGACTTGCTTACGAGGCGGAGGAGAAGGACTACGACGCGCTGGAGCAGCTGCCGGAGCGGCGGCGAGTCTCTTCCGCCCTTGCTGACGAGGCGGAGAAGGAGTAGGCTAGCTGCTCGGGCGCGCCGGCGCAGGCGGAGAAGGAGGCGGAGTGCCGCCACGCGCCGGAGAAGGAGCCGGCCGAGGGCCCTGATCGTCACTCGCCAGAGGAGGAGGCGGTGGAGGAGGCGGAGTGCCCTGACTCGCCGGAGGAGGAGGAGGCGGAGGCGTCCAGTTTGGAAGGTTGATGAGTTCCTTCCGCCATAGGCATGGAGTCTTCAGAGCAGAACCCAGCCGAGTCTCCCCTTCTCCGGTAGGGTGGTCAAGCGGGAGGTCCTCAAATCCCTCCGTTATTTCATCCACCATCACCTTAGCATATCCTTCTGGAATCGGCTGGCAGTGAAAAGTTGCGTCGGGTTCATTAGGAAAAACAGAGCCAACAGCCGCCTTGACCTTCATATTCATCCATTGCGTCATAAGGTGGCAATTTTGAGCCTCCGTGATAGCATCCACGGGATAGCTGGCAGGAGCCGTCAAAACAAGCTCCGGCTGAAGCAGCTCGGTGGAAGCCATGCTGCTTCTCCACTGAGATGGAGGGGTAGCTTCGGCAGTTCGTTTGCTGCGATTTGCTTCTCGTTCCTCTATCCCGAGTACCCTTGCTTTAAGCGCCTGCAGTTCGGACTGCTACACTTTCTTCCTCCTCTCCTGGCTTTTGTAACTGCCTGCGTCCGGAAACCCAGCCCTTCACGGAATGGAGCCTGGTGTGCCTCGTATCCATCCAGGGTGCTCAGGATTCCCGAGGACCGATGTGAGCTCGTCGTTCTCTCTGTTTGGAAGGAACGTCCCTTTCTGCGCTGCAGCGATATAGTACCAAAGCTTCTTCAAGGGTATGTCAAGTTGCTCGTCCGTCCAAATGCACTTCCCTGTTACAGGGTCCAAGGTTCCGCCAGCCCCGAAGAACCAAGTCCGGCAACGGTCTGGCCAGCTCATTGTCTCTGGTTCGATCCCTTTTTGAACCAGATCATTCTCAGCCTTGGCCCACTTAGGCCGGGCTACGAGGTAGCCACCTGACCCCGTGCGATGGTGAAGCTTCTTCTTCGCAGCATTTTTCTTGTTTGTCGCCGACATCTTCTTACTCTTTTCCGATGTCTTGTGGGCCACAAATGCAGGCCAGTCATCTCTGATCTTCTCATATATGCCCTTGAATTCTGGTGTCTCTTTTTTCTCGACAAACCTATTCAGGTCTTTCTTCCACTTCCTGAATAGGTCTGCCATCCTCTTAAGAGCAAAAAACTTGATTAATTGCTCTTTAACTGGTTTCTCCGGATCATCCTCTGGCGGTAGGGTGAAATTTGTCTTCAGCTCAGTCCAAAGATCATTTTTCTGCATATCATTGACGTTAGACACCTCAGGGTCTTCAGTAGCCGGCTTCAACCATTGCTGGATGCTGATCGGGATCTTGTCCCTAACCAGAACCCCGCACTGAGCAACAAATGCCTTCTTTGTTCGGATGGGTTCAATAGGTTGGCCGTTGGGCGCGATTGCTATGATCTCAAACCTTTCATCCGAGCTCAACTTTTTCTTCGGGCCTCGTCTCTTTACCTCAGTTGTGCTCGATCCGGAGGGCTAGAAAAAAGAACAAAGACTTAATTAATATGTGTACATACCAAAACAATGAATGCATCAATTAGCTAGTTAGCACAGGCTTAACTAATATATATATACCTGGCCGGACTCGGTTCGGTCACCGGAGCCGTCATCACGGTCTCCTTCTTGCACCGGCATTGGGTCACCGGAGCCGTCCTCATGTTCTTCTTCTTGCACCGGCATTAGGTCACCGGAGCCAGCTTCTTCACCCTCTCCTTCCAGACCATCAGTGTCGTTGAGAAACAACGAGACGGCATCACTTCCTTGTGCGATTATGTCCCTCAACATCGCTTCGTTTGCTTCGTCTCGGGCGGTGTCCATAGTTTCTACAAATATTTACAACATGGCAATTATTATTCAAACATGACAAATGGATATATTAGTGGCAAACGTAGTAAGGAATCATATATATTAATTAGTGGCCTCGACGCTGCTTCTCTAGGGTTTGGGGTGGCCTCGACAACGCTTCAAGGGTTTGGGGTGGCCTCGAGAACGCTTCAAGGAGGGGGTAATATCGACCCCCCCCCCCCACGTGTTGAAGCTATCGGGAGGGGGTATATCGACAACGACGACACTACATCTATGTCCCTCGACGACCCTCGTTCCCGATAAAAAAAAGAGGAAGAAGAAGAAAAAAAAGAGGAGAAGAAAGAATGTTCGAGAGGATCGCCGAGGGGTCGGGAGGTTGCCTAGTGCCGAGCGATCCTCGACCCCTCGAACCCTCGACCCTAGTTCCCGACCCTCGACCCCTCGGCGATCCTCGACACCCTCGTTCCCGATAAAAACTAAGAAGAAGAAGAAGAAAAAAAAGAAAAAAAGAGGAGAAGATCGAAGAAAAAAAAGAAGAAAAAGAAGAGGAGAAGAAGAAAGGAATAGTGGAGAGGAAGAGAAAATAGAAAAAAAAAGAAAAGGGAAAAGGCTTTGGTCCCGGTTCATGGCACCAACCAGGACCAATGTCCCCCTTTAGTCCCGGTTGGTGCCACCAACCGGGACCAAAGGTTTTCAGCCCAAAGGGCGGGAAGCGGCGGCCTTTGGTCCCGGTTGGTGGCACCAACCGGGACTAAAGGGTGGCATTAGTCCCGGTCGTAGCACCAACCGGGACTAATGCCCCTTTAGTCCCGGTTGGTGCCACCAACCGGGACCAAAGGCCTGTGCTGCCCCGAACCCAAATATTTAGTCCCACCTCGCTAGTTGAGAGGGAGGCGCACCTGTTTATAAGGTGCGGTGCGCCATCCCTCTCGAGCTCCTCTCTAAAGCAGGCTTTTGGGCCTAACACTGCAATCTGTGCCTGTGGGCCTACTGGGCCTCCCGCGGGCCTGAATCCTGGCCCATGGTAGGGTTTCTAGTCGTATTCAGGCCGTGGGGGCCTAGTAGGTGGCACTTTTTTGTTTTTTTTGTTTTTTTGTTTCTACTTAGAACTAAATACTTATTGTTCCTATATTTAATTTTTTTTTCCAGTTTTTTTGTTTTGTTTTACTTTCTGTTAGTGCCATTAGTTTTTAAATTTGAAAACACTTTTTTAGTTTTTTTGTTTTCTTTGTTGCTTTATTTATTTTATTTTGTTTCTAGCTTTATTTTTTAATTCTTTTTGCTTTTAGGTCAGCAAAATTATAAACTTTCTAATAGTGCCATTAGTTTTAGAAAAAATATAAACTTTCTCTTAGTGCCATTAGTTTTCAAATTTGAATAGTTAAAATTTGAATTCTTTGAAATTGGTGTGAATCACATTTGTGATTAACTTTACTAAAAAAATGAACATAGATGCACCTATAGAGAAAATTCGACCTAAATTCATAGTTTTCAAATGAACTCTGAAAAAGTTGGCATAGCATACTCGTCTGTTACAAATTTGGCATGGTATCATCATAATAGTTGTGGGAGAAAGTTTTCACTTTTTTTTCGCTTGTGTCATTTGCTTATTGCACCGTAACCATGGATATTCTTCATCGTTTATCAGGATGCTTGGGTCAGCCTTGACATTGAAGGCAGGAATTTCATGAAACCTTTCATAATCTTCAGACATGTCTGTCTTGCCCTCCACTCCCAGGATGTCCCTTTTTCCTAAAAAAACTATATGGCGCTTTGGCTCATCGTATGATGTATTCATTTCCTTATCTTTTCTTTTTCTTGGTCCGGTAGACATGTCCTTCACATAGATAACCTGTACCACATCATTGGCTAGGACGAACGATTCGTCAGTGTACCCAAGATTTTTCAGATCGACTGTTGTCATTCCGTACTGTGGGTCTACATGTACCCCGCCTCCTGACAGATTGACCCATTTGCATTTAAACAAAGGGACTTTAAAATCTTGTCCGTAGTCAAGTTCCCATATGTCCACTATATAACCATAATATGTGTCCTTTCCCTTCTCGGTTGTTGCATCAAAGCGGACACCGCTGTTCTGGTTGGTACTCTTTTGATCTTGGTCAATCGTGTAAAATGTATTCCCATTTATCTCGTATCCTTTGTAAATCAATACAGTCAAAGATGGTCCCCTGGACAACAAGTACAACTCATCACAAACAGTGTTGTCACCTCTGAGACGTGCTTCCAACCAACTGCTGAAAGTCCTAATGTGTTCACATGTAATCCAGTCGTCGCACTGCTCCGGGTGTTTGGAGCGCAGACTGTTCTTGTGTTTATCGACATACGGGGTCACCAAGGTAGAGTTCTGTAGAACTGTGTAGTGTGCTTGAGACCAAGAATGCCCGTCCCTGCATATTATTGAGTCCGCTCCTAGCGTGCCTTTTCCAGTCAGTCTCCCCTCATACCGCGATTTAGGGAGACCTATCTTCTTAAGGCCAGGAATGAAGTCAACACAAAACCCGATGACATCCTCTGTTTGATGGCCCATGGAGATGCTTCCTTCTGGCCTAGCGCGGTTACGGACATATTTCTTTAGGACTCCCATGAACCTCTCAAAGGGGAACATATTGTGTAGAAATACGGGCCCCAGAATGACAATCTCGTCGACTAGATGAACTAGGACATGCGTCATGATATTGAAGAAGGATGGTGGGAACACCAGCTCGAAACTGACAAGACATTGCGCCACATCACTCCTTAGCCTTGGTACCATTTCTGGATCGATCACCTTCTGAAAGATTGCATTGAGGAATGCACATAGCTTCACAATGGCTAATCAGACGTTTTCCGGTAGAAGCCCCCTCAATGCAACCGGAAGCAGTTGCGTCATAATCACGTGGCAGTCATGAGACTTTAGGTTCTGGAACTTTTTCTCTGGGATATTTATTATTCCCTTTATATTCGACGAGAAGCCAGTCGGGACCTTCATACTGAGCAGGCATTCAAAGAAGATTTCTTTCTCTTCTTTCGTAAGAGCGTAGCTGGCAGGACCTTCATACTGCTTCGGAGGCATGCCGTCTTTTTCGTGCAAACGTTGCAGGTCCTCCCGTGCCTCATGTGTATCTTTTGTCTTTCCATACACGCCCAAGAAGCCTAGCAGGTTCACGCAAAGGTTCTTCGTCACGTGCATCACGTTAATTGAAGAGCGGACCTCTAGGTCTTTCCAGTAGGGTAGGTCCCAAAATATAGATTTCTTCTTCCACATGGGTGCGTATCCCTTAGCGTCATTCGGAACAGTTATTGCGCCGGGACCCTTTCCAAAGATTACGTGTAAATCATTGACCATAGCAAGTACGTGATCACCGGTACGCATGGCGAGCTTCTTCCGGTGATCTGCCTCGCCTTTAAAATGCTTGCCTTTCTTTCGACATTGATGGTTGGTCGGAAGAAATCGACGATGGCCCAGGTACACATTCTTCCTGCATTTGTCCAGGTATATACTTTCAGTGTTATCTAAACAGTGTGTGCATGCGTGGTATCCTTTGTTTGTCTGTCCTGAAAGGTTACTGAGAGTGGGCCAATCGTTGATGGTCACGAACAGCAATGCCTTTAGGTTAAATTCCTCTTGTCTGTGCTCATCCCACGTACATACACCGTTTCCATTCCACAGCTGTAAAAATTCTTCAACTAATGGCCTTAGGTACATATCAATGTCGTTGCCGGGTTGCTTAGGGCCTTGGATGAGAACTGGCATCATAATGAACTTCCGCTTCATGCACATCCAAGAAGGAAGGTTATACATACATAGAGTCACAGGCCAGGTGCTGTGATTGCTGCTCTGCTCCCCGAAAGGATTAATGCCATCCGCGCTTAAAGCAAACCATACGTTCCTTGGGTCCTTTGCAAACTCATCCCAATACTTTCTCACGATTTTTCTCCACTGCGACCCGTCAGCGGGTGCTCTTAACTTCCCGTCTTTCTTACGGTCCTCACTGTGCCATCGCATCGACTTGGCATGCTTTCCGTTTCTGAACAGACGTTTCAACCGTGATATTATAGGAGCATACCACATCACCTTCGCAGGAACCCTCTTCCTGCGGGGCTCGCCGTGAACATCATCAGGGTCATCTCGTCTGATCTTATACCGCAATGCACCGCATACCGGGCATGCGTTCAGATCCTTGTATGCACTGCGGTATAGGATGCAGTCATTAGGGCATGCATGTATCTTCTCCACCTCCAATCCTAGAGGGCATACGACCTTCTTTGCTACGTATGTACTGTCGGGCAATTCGTTATCCTTTGGAAGCTTCTTTTTCAATATTTTCAGTAGCTTCTCAAATCCTTTGTCAGGCACAGCATTCTCTGCCTTCCACTACAGCAATTCCAGTACGGTACCGAGCTTTGTGTTGCCATCTTCGCAATTGGGGTACAACCCTTTTTTGTGATCTTCTAACATGCGATCGAACTTCAGCTTCTCCTTTTGACTTTCGCATTGCGTCGTTGCATCGACAATGACCTTGCATTGCGTCCTTGCATCGACAATCACCCGGCGGAGGTGTGTCTATCACCGTACATCCATTGCCGGTTCATCTGCGTGCATTATATATAATTGAGTGTCCAAATTAATAGAAGTTCATCATCACATTAAAACCAAAGTACATACATAGTTCTCATCTAACAACATATAGCTCTCCAGAGCATCTAATTAATTAAACCATACATTGATACTATGTAAAACATTTAAATGCGAAAACGAAGACGATCATAATCGCAACCAAGGTAACAATTGATCCAACGGCATAATGATACCAAGCCTCGGTATGAATGACATATTTTCTAATCTTTCTAATCTTCAAGCGCATTGCATCCATCTTGATCTTGTGATCATCGACGACATCCGCAACATGCAACTCCAATATCATCTTCTCCTCCTCAATTTTTTTTATTTTTTCCTTCAAGAAATTGTTTTCTTCTTCAACTAAATTTAACCTCTCGACAATAGGGTCGGTTGGAATTTCCGGTTCACATACATCCTAGATAAATAAAATCTATGTCACGTTGGTCGGCATAATTTTCATAAACAATAAATGAACCAATAGTTATAAAGATTAATATATATACCACATCCGAATCATAGACAGGACGAGGACCGACGGGGGCGGATACCGAAACCATCGCACTATATAAGATGCAATAATAAAAGTAAGAAAATGATACAAGTATCTATCTAAACATACAAGTAAGAATATTTTTCCTTTCAGAAAGAAGATAAGAACAAGAGGCTCATCACGGTGGTGTCGGTGATGAGATCGGCGAGGGTGATCGACGGCGGTGAAGACGGGGGTGGGGCGTGACGGACCGCTAAATCTAGACAAATCTCGAGGAAAATGGAGCTTTGAGGTCGAGCTTCAAGAGGAGAAAGCTTAACTAGTGTGGCTCGGGCATTTCATCGAACACCTCATGTGCATAGGAGGTGAGCTAGAGCACCACAAACCCCTCCCCTCGCCGGCCCAGAAAAACGAAGCACTGAAGTGCTCTGCTCGCGGGCGAGGGTATATATAGGCACCTCATTAGTCCCAGTTCGTGGCGCGAATCGGGACTAAAGGCACCCATTTGGTCCTGGTTCATGCCTCCAACCGGGGCCAATGATGGTGGGCCAGGAGCCAGGACCATTGGTCCCGGTTCGTCCCACAAACCGGGACCAAAAAGTCCAGACGAACTGGAACCAATGGCCCACGTGACCCGACCGGCCCCCTGGGCTCACGAACCGGGTCCAATGCCCCCATCTGTCCCGGTTCTAGACTGTACCGGGACTAATGGGCTGACCCGGCCTGGACCGTTGCCCCCTTTTCTACTAGTGTTGGCTCGCTCGGTTTTGGCATGGCCGGACGCCAACCAAACGACCCTTGTATTCTTGTTTAGTTAGAGGGGCTGGCTTTTCGATGTATTGTCTGGTCCGTTACGCGTAGATCGGCGTGGCTTTTCTCTATTCTTCTTTCTCTTTGTTTTTCATGTTTGTTACTTATGCATTTTGTTTTCATTCTTTTTTTCCTATTCCCTTTTTGCCTGTACATTCTTTCCTTTTTTCTATTTTATTTTATTGTATGAACGTGCATAAAGCAGCCGTTAGCACAAGCTGGTCAGATCGTGTAGCTCCTTGAGTGTAGCTGAGTTTGGCTCAGCTCGATATCTTCATGATTATCCATGCAACCTAACAATCGCTGAAAATCAGAGAAAAGTGACTTGGCAGACGCGTCAGTGGTTTTCCCAAAGCCATGGAAAACTGCATTTTTTAGATACTGAAATACCTTCAGGATCCGCTGAGGTTTTGACATACTGCAGTTTTAGACAAACTGTGCTGCCCAAAGCTTTTGACCCAGAACTGAAACCTGGTGTGGGGATTTGACTGCAATTTATCATCCCCAGTTACACACTCAACTCTATACAGTACAGATCGGTCAGCTCTGCCTGCGAAGAAAACCTAGACATGTCGGCGATAACGCTAACTGACATTGATGCTGGACATGGGCTGCCTTCCAATCGACGTTGCTGCATGGCAGGGCGTGATCGGTGTTCGCCATTCCTCACTGTCACCGGGAGAACCCGGCTGAAGTTGGCATTTCTTCTCCTAGTACTGAAATTCCTTCAGGACCCGCTGTCCTACCCACTACCATATGCCTGGTGATATCCGTTTAAAAAATTGGGGCGACCATCACATAGCTTCAGCCGGATGAGAGATGCTGCAAGAGATGCTGCAAGAGGAGCTCAACCGGACACCTTGTCTCTCTAGTTGAACTGTTCTATGTGCAGAGTGTTATAGAAACGATCATATATACTACTGTTAAAAGGAGTAACTCTAGTGTTGTGTGAAAAATCTACTGCGCTTCTGACGGGTGATTAACACTAGAATACCAGCTAGAGTAACAGGATACTCACCGTGTTTCGACGGGCGTTGTCAGGTGCAAATCTCCTGCTCTTCCGATGTGTGTTGACAGGTGAAAACATTCTGTTACTCCTTTTACCAAAAAGGGAACTAGAGTTGCTGTCTTCAGTAAAAAAAAACCTCCAATTTCCGGCTTCAAATTGACACAAACAGAATTTGGCATCTCAAGCTGTTTCGACCTCCCAGCAACGCACATATGCACACCTCAATCAGAGCCAAAGGATTCAAAGAGCACTGCAACGCACATATGCACACCTCACCATGCCCATCACAAAAAATTGCTACCAGAAACCACCCATTATCAGAGCCAAAGGATTCAAAGAGCACTCCAACGCCTTGGCACAGAATTTGGCCGATACCATACACCTTTGTCAACAAAACAACTCTACAAGTACACTGCATCACAAAGTTGGAGGATTTCCACCACATTGGTGATGAACATAATCGCCGTGCTCGCCATATCATATACGGACTGAGAGAGATCCGCCGTTCCAAAGTAATGGATCTTAGAAATACCCAAAGCAGCGCCAGCCTAGCAAGTTCATGCTCATCCAAGCTACAAGGTCTACAACAACATGCAAAACACCAACCAAATCAAACAGCCTCAAACTTCACCAGTACATTAACTTCATCAAACGAATCTTCAGATTCAGATCCTAGAATAATAGCACTTCTGCTTCATAGTAGCATCTCAGGGATTTATAAGCCTGCCTGTCACCGCCGACACCTCAATCAGAGCCAAAGGATTGATAGTAGCATCTTGATTTCGCACAATTGCTCCCATCCTCCTGTCCTTCTGTCAGCATAAAAGAAGCCATCTGTGTTAGCATTTAACTGCTATACTGCATTCTCAAAATATGCATTTAACTGCTATACTGCATTCTCAAAATATTTTTAGTCAGATGTACCTGAAGAACTTAGATTTTTGTCCTTTCTCCCGAGTATACAATGCGCACGTGCATCTGCAAATGGTATCACAACAGCAGGGAGGAACCAGCGTGCAGCAGCATACCTTCCCCAAGAACCACCGACGGGGCGCTGAAACAGCACCTTCCGCTCCTCCATGGAGTAGACGCCCCAGGTGACGTAGGAGTAGTCATCAACCTCACCCACAAAGTAGATGCAGTTGCTCATGCACCCCGGCACCTCCGAGGCACGCACAGAGAACGATGATTGCTCACTCACGAAAAGCGCCCTGTCAGCAGCAAGCCTCTCCACTTTCACCCATCGTGCCGCCTCGACATCCAGCCTGTACACCTCGAAGCCACCGATGGTATCACGGCATGTGGGTTGTCGTGGTGCGAGCACCGGACCAACAAACAGGACTGCCCCTTCCGACTCCAGCAGGTGCGAGTAGCAGAGGAAGCGCCCGCGGATCGGGGTGTACTGCTCGAGAATGCTCGGCGCACGGAGCTTCTTCAGGCGCCATGGTGGTGGCACGCGTGTGTCCACCGTGTAGGCGCAACCCCGGAATTCCAGCGCGTAGAAGACACCGTCTGTGTAGGCCATCAGATAAATGTTCTTGAACTCTTCAGAGAGCAGCTTCCGCTCGGACCACTCCCCCGTGCACCAGCAGAGCGGGACGCTCCTCTCGGCGTAGTCGTGATCGAAGATCGCGTTGGCGCTGGCGACGGCCCTCACCTTAGCTCCAGTCCCGAAGGGCGCATACACGTCGCTCCGGAACGCGCCGGTGATGGGGTTGACGAGGACAACGCGGTTGCCGACCGCGAAGGAGAGGAGGCCGCAGGGCAGGGCGCCGGATAGCTTAAAGTTCATGCCTTTTGGGTCGCGGACCACGGAGGGCAAGCGGGCAGGGGCCACCAGCGACGGCGAGCCCTCCTCGTTCACCGGCAGGGAGTAGATGGCCCCGCGGTGGCGGCGCTCCTCCTCGGGCGGCAGCATGAACCGTAACGGGGACTGGCTGTGCACGTTGGCGAGCTTGAGCGCGAACAGGTGGGGGGTGGGTCTCGCTAGCCGCTCGGAGACGGCCGCCGCCCAGGACTTGCAGACGACGGCGAGGCACACCGAATCCAGCGGGCTCGTGCTGGACGCGAATCCGAGGATCTTCTCAATGAGGTGGATAGGGAGGGCGCCGATAGCCCCGCTCGCCGCATATCCGCCGTCAGCGGGCTCGTGCTGGACGCGGATCTTGCTCGCTTGGGTGGCCGTGGGTTGGATCGGCTCCATGGGGGGGCGGAGGAGAATGCGGGGGGCGTCGGCGACGAGGGAGGGTGGAGGCGAGGCCGGGGCTGGAGGCGGCGTTGGCCGGAGCGAGACGAGAGAGGTGAAAGGGGATCGGGGAGGAGGACGGACGGAGCCAGGGTTTGGACTTTGGAGCGGGGGGTTCCGTGGTGGACGCAGCTGCTGGGCCGGGTCGGGCTTTGGAGACGGGCTATTTCGAAATCTCATGCAAGGAAAGGAAGTTGATTTTTTTTTCTTGTATATATAACACCTCTAAAGAGGGGTATAAAAACCTTGAAAGAGGAGCAGTAGGTTCGTGCATCTCTCCTCCCCCACGGGAGTTGGTAGCGTCGCCTCACCTTTCACCAACACTATATTACGACTACGAGCGTCTGACAGATGATGTTTCACTCAAGCGCAGCCAATTTGGGCCAGCCCATTTGACGCGTGCATTATAACTAAATTAAATAAACTGACACTTTTCCAAAAGAAACATCATGCATTAACTTATTCAAATTAAATCTTAATAAAATATAAACTAAATCCAAATTATTCTTGTCTTCCTCTACTCATACCCAAATTAAAATGGGATCTTACCAAAACATCAACTATAATCGAAGTTGGCCGGCCAAATTGGCGAGTGCGCGCGTTTCAATTTTTATTTGTTCTCGATGTTTGTTTTTTATTTTTCTATAACTAACCTACTTTTTCCGTACGTAATCGTTGTTTGGTTTTCGCAGTCATTTATGCAAAAAGCGCATATATAAGCAAGGCCCTGCCTGCTTGCTGCTTTAAGCCCGATTGTTGCTTTAAGATATTACTCTTTAAATTATTAGACTTTTTTAGTTTGGAAACAATCAAAGGAGACATACTGGCAATAATAAAACAGAGAAAAATAAAAAAATATATGGAAAAAGACAAGTTTGATTCGGCCGATAGAGATAATCCTTGAGAAAAATTATAGTGAAAAGAAGGAACGTAGAATTTCTTGCTTTTTTTGGCCAACCCTTTTGCATCATAGTTTTATCCAAGGTTTGTTAGTATTGGTGAAAGAAATCAGATAGAGAGAAGGCAAGTCTCGGTGGGCTACCCAATTATGAGCCCAGGCTCAGATGATCCCGAATCTCCCCCATTCATTCGCATGTGGGTCAGCGCCCTGCAATGTATTCCAATTTGTATTCAGGTACTAGTATTGTTTTCGATCACAGCGCGTGTGCTGGCGCATTTATTTCGCTACGCGGAACAGCGGTATTGGACACGACCCAATCATTTTTCTGTACGAGTCTGAGCCGTCCCGAGGTCGCCAGCTACTTCCTCCGTTTGGGTTTATTAGGCCTCGCAACATCACAAGCATGTCCCCTTTTATAAGGCATCGCTTTGAAAAGGTGCATGCATGCAACCACTTCATTGGTTGCACTGAAAGCCATTGTTGTTGATGCCATGGCCAGGGAATTAATACACCGCATGCGTGATTTTTCATTGGCTGCATGGATGTGAGAGAGTGCATTGAGAGTGAAATGAAAGAATTAACAGTTTGTCTAATTCACATCTAGATGTTTTTTAAGAATGTCACATCTAAGCTCCCACAAGTATATAATGTAGCAATAAGAAACAAAAAAAAACTAGGACAAAAAAAGACCACAAACAAAGTAAACATCAGCTTAGATGTGTCCTAGACAGACCCAAGAATTAATGTGAGCAAATTACTACGGGGGTGTTTGTTTCAGAAGTTCTAAGACTTTTTCTAATCCCAGGACTAATCAAAAAAGACTCTCCAATAGAGTCTTTTTCTAGTCCCTGTAGAAAAAGTCCCTCCCGTTTGTTTCCTAGGGACTTTTTAGGGACTTTTTCTAGTCTCTGGGACTAAAAAGTCCCTGAACCAAACACCCCCTATGTGTCTTGGTCCAAGAGAAGTTGTCTTTAGTCCTAATAAACCCGGACAGAGGGAGTACATGGAGGAAAGAAGTAGTTGAGCAGCACTTCGTAGCTGCAGATACGAATGTCATATTGAGTATTCCACTTTGCACAAGAAGGCAGGATGATTTGAGAAAAAGGGTTTCCCCCCGCTTTATATTATAAAGCAACGAACCAAGCATCCGACATAGCAGTACAAAGTACAATCAAATCATAAAGTCATGTTGGGGGCACAACAGGACAAGCCCCAAAGAAAACAAAAGAAAACTAATCTGCCTCGGGAGGGGGTGGCGGTGGTGGCGGTGCTGGAGCAAAAGCTGATGCCGAGGAACGAAGACCCGCAATGACGTTGCCGATGACGTCCCGATCGCGCTGCTTGCTAAGCGGTCTCCAAAGCTGTAAGAAGCCACACATTTTATAAATTGCATCAGTCACACGGCATGGAATCACACGCTCGATGACAAGTTTATTGCGGGTACACCAGAGGGTCCAAGCTAGGGTTCCCAAAGCCACCCAAGTGGGGGCTTTCCTCGGACCCAGGAGCCTAAAGCCCCCCCCCCCCCAAACAAGTCCAGGAGGTTATCGTGGCACCAGTTGCCGCCCACGACCTCCCGGAAGCATCTCCATAGGAATTGTGCCGCAGGACACCGAAAGAAGATGTGGTTGGAATCCTCCGGCACCAAACAAATGGGGCAGAGACCATCCCCAGGGCCACTACGCTTTCGGACCTCTGTGCCCGAGGGGAGCCGGCCTCGGACCCATTGCCATAGAAATATGCGGATTTTCAAGGGGAGTTTGATTTCCTAAAGAACGGATAATTCCACCGGGCCCGGCGTGGGAACAATCGCCTGATATAGGGACCTAGTCGAGAATCGGCCACTTGGCTCAAGATGCCAAGATAGCGCATCCGGCTCGAGGGAGGGGGTGTGGAGGGCGATACATTCGACTAGTTCGTCCCATTGCGCTAGTTCCACCGCCCCGAAGGTACGGCGGAAGGCAATAGCACCCAAGTCAGCTAAGGCCACGGCCAACGATAGGAGTGGGCGGGTGCAGATCGAGAATAATGCGGAAAAGCGATCCGCAAAGGGGCGGGTCCCAGCCCACCTATCAAGCCAGAATAGGGTACCAGACCCGGTACCCACTGTAATAGAGGTCCCAATGCGCATGACTGGCATTAGACGGATCATCGATTGCCAGAATTGGGATCCGCCCGATCTAGAGGCAAATGCCAGCGGTTGCCCACGAAGGTATTTCGCGCGGATAATCTCTAGCCACAGACCTCCCTCCTCGGTCTGAATCCGCCAAAGCCATTTAGACAGGAGGGCAATATTCATCCGCTTGGATGAGATGACCCCAAGACCTCCTTGGTCTTTAGGTTTACAAATCTCGGACCACTTCACCATGTGGTATTTCTGTTTATTGTTCTCGCCAGCCCAGAAGAACCGGGATAGGAGTTTGGTAACCTTCTGATGAAGGGATTCATGTAAACTATAGAATCCCATGATGTACATCAATAGGCTAATAAGGGAGGAGTTCATCAGAATCACTCGAGCGGCCTTGGATAGCCATCTCCCTTGCCATGGCTCCATCCTTGGTTGGAGCTTGGCGATTATAGGGCGGAAGTCTGGGAATCATGAGCGGAATGAAATTTTCACTGCCCGGTTTGCGTACCGAATGCTAGTCGGTACTAAGAAGAGGAGCAAAGATTGGCTTGAAGGTAGAGCCGGTAGCTCAGATCCTGGGGTAGAAGGTAAGGCTTGTCATCTTTGTGGTCCGTTCAGGTTTCGGGAAAAATGCGTAACTTCCTATGGAGATTGGCTAGGCACTCGATTCCTACTAAGGATGTGCGTCTTAACAGGAAGATGGCGACATGTGACAAATGTCAAATTTGTGGAGCATATGACTCATGGTGACATTCTCTCCTAGAGTGTTCTATGGCTTGATGTGTTTGGGTCTTAGCTGATGATGAAATTACTGACTACATGCAAGCCACGAGGGAGGGAAATGCCAAGCTATAGATTTTCAATATGATTGAGGCCCTGCCACATGCATGTTTAATCAAAGTGGTGGTAGCAATATGGGCAATTTGGACTGCGCGGCGGAAGGCCATACATGAGGGGATTCTTCAGAGCCCACACGCCACTCACTATTTTGTTAATTCCTTCATTTCTGAACTTGAAACGATTAAGTTTGCGCTGCGGTCTCTGGTTCAGCAAGGGAGTTCATCAAATAGAACTATAGAAGGGCTGATCCTGGTTATGTGTGGAAAGCGCGGGGAGTTGCTGTGGCGAAGATACATGTTGATGGTGGTTTGTCCAGGGATGGAAAAGGAGGAGCTTCTGCGACACTGTATAGAGATCACAAGGGTGATTATCTGGACTCCTGCAATGGTTTTTAGCAACATTCATGACCCGGCGACATTGAGAGCTCTAGCTGTGCATGAAGATCTAGCCCTTGCTCTTGACCTCCCGCAAAGGCAAATTGTTATCGCATGTGATTGTAAGCCGGTTGTAGAGGAGATAAAGATGGGCTCGAAGGGAAGCTACAGTGCAATCATCCAGGAAGTTCAAGTAAGAACAAGGGAGTTTATTTCATGTGATGTAATTTTTGAACGTCCTACTTTAAATTTTAAGGCTCATAGTTTAGCTAAAATTTTGACTTATTTAACAGAGGGTCGCCATATGTGGCTGGGCTTACCCCATGACCCATTCATTAGTTAACGACCATCCTCCCGGCAGGGCCTTATCATTTATATTTAAGTATTGCTGCACAAGGGGGATTAATGACTGCGATTTACTTAATTAGGACGGGCCACACCACTTAAAATCCGGGGGGGGGGGGGGGGGGGGGGGGGGGGGGGGGCAATTAGATTACGACACATTCTCCACCCCGTGAACGTCCGTTGGAACTTGCCCATGAATGTAGTATTATCGTTTATATTTTCGCTCGTTCCCACATCGGAACCTACACAAACTCATCCCCTGTTTCTCAAAAAAAAAAAAACACAATCTCATCCTCATGCCCCACTGCGGTCCTCCACGCCTCTCCTTCTAATCCCACAGTTAACAGTGTCCGCGTCCGCATGTTTTGACTGCCCGCTGTGCACAGGCGTCTGCATCAGTTTAGCTGCTTTCATTAGTGCGTACGGTCAGCTTTGTGTCCCGGTGAGCACGCTATATACGATTTCAGTGTCCAGGTGCAAACTAGCTTGCACATGCATCAATGCTAGCTTTGTATCAGTTTCACATTCAGATTTCAGTCCTGAACAATGTCAAAACTACATTCAGATTTGCAGCAACGAGCAAATCTTCGGTCCATTTAATACAATCACTATCAGAATTTAGGCAGTTGCCGACGGCCATATCTATGCCGACGGTCCCTGTCGGCATATATGGGCATACCCCGACGGCCCAACTAAAGCCGTCGGCGTAGAAAGGCCGTCGGCGTATAACCATCTATGCCGACGGGGGCCGTCGGCATAGATAAGCCGTCGGCGTTTCTCCGAATATACCGACGGGGGCCGTCGGCATAGAGCAGGCCGTCGGCATATCGCGTGGGCCCGTCTACCCGGGCGGCGACGGCAGTTTGACGGCGTCAGGCTACGCCGACGGGCTAACGGTGGCCGTCGGCATAGCGACGCCGACGGCCTAGCCGTCGGCATAGCTTCGCCGACGTCATCGATCCGCCGCGCCGCCACGTCATCGATCCGCGTCGTTGGCCGGTCCCGTGGGGTGGCATTTCTATGCCGACGGCTAGGCCTGGCCCATGGTTTTTGCCACGTCATTGATCCCCGCCCCACGCCACGTCATCGATCTAGGGCTCTACCGTTCCGTGGCCGTAGTTATGCCGACGGCTAGGCCGTAGGCATAGATTTCTAATAATATTTTTATATTTTTTGTATTTTCTCTTATTATTTTTTATTTTTTTCCAATACTAATTTCATTAACTTAAATGTACAGAAAACATATATCGATTGCCCCCCACACGGGCCTTCTTCCGTCGTGTCACGGAGAGGTTAGACGGGACGGGCCGGGTACCTGTGGGGGGTAGCAATGCCGCCAGGTGTTGCGGTGGGCCCTCCTACGGTTGTGGAAACGTGGTGGCAGGCGCAGGCACGCGGCTCCGGGGTGTGCCCCCTCCCCCCTCACGGGCGTCAATGCCGCCGTGCCCCGGGGGGGGGTTGAAACGGCCACGTCGGGCCGACGCAGAGGGAATCTTGGGGTGGGTTGTGCCGGGACTGTGTTGGGGGGTGTACCTATGGCTGGGCTATGACAACAAGGTGAAAAGGTCCACCGGTCAAACTACGTCCAGCGAAAGTCAAAGGGATAGACCCGGCGGTCGTCTGTGTCAGGGTTAGACGGGACGGGGTACCTGGGGGGTAGCAATGCCGCCAGGTGTTGCGGTGGCCCTCCTACGGTTATATAAGCCCGTCCGGCAAAAGTCAAAGGGCTAGATCTACTGGTCAACTGGGATTCGGGATGGCCTTCGGGGTGTAGCTATGCCACCGAAACATCGCATGGGTCGCGATGCATGTGTGAAAGTGTTCTGGCATGCGTAGACACCCGTCTTGGGGCTCCGTGGTGTGGCCCCCCTCCATGGAAGGCAGAGCAGCCGTCAGTTAGAGGGGGGGGATGGTGCGGGTGCGGTGGAACCGGAGGGAATCTAGTGTTGGGTTGGGTCCAGACCGTGTTTGGGGATGTTGCTATGGGCTGACCTATCGCAACCAGGTGGAAGAGTCCACCGGTCAAAGCCCGTCCGACGAAAGTCAAAGGGCTAGATCTACTGGTCAACTAGGATTCGGGGTGGCCTTCGGGGTCTAGCTATGCCACCGAAACATCGCACGGGTCCCGATGCATGTGTGAAAGTGTTCTGGCATGTGTAGACGCCCGTCTTGGGGCTCCGTGGTGTGGCCCCCCTCCACGGAAGGCAGAGCTGCCGTCACTTAGAGGGGGGATGGTGCGGGTGCGGTGGAACCGGAGGGAATCTAGTGTTGGGTTGGGTCCAGACCGTGTTCGGGGATGTTGCTATGGGCCTGGCTGACCTATCGCAACCAGGTGGAAGAGTCCACCGGTCAAAGCCCGTCCGACAAAAGTCAAAGGGCTAGATCTACTGGTCAACTGGGATTCGGGGTGGCCTTCGGGGTCTAGCTATGCCACCGAAACATCGCACGGGTCCCGATGCATGTGTCAAAGTGTTCTGGCATGTGTAGACGCCCGTCTTGGGGCTCCGTGGTGTGGCCCCCCTCCGCGGAAGGCAGAGCTGCCGTCACTTAGAGGGGGGGATGGTGCGGGTGCGGTGGAACCGGAGGGAATCTAGTGTTGGGTTGGGTCCAGACCGTGTTCGGGGATGTTCCTACGGGCTGACTTATCGCAACCAGGTGGAAGAGTCCACAGGTCAAAGCCCGTCCGGCGAAAGTCAAAGTGCTAGATCTACTGGTCAACTCGGATTTGGGGTGGCCTTCGGGTGTAGCTATGCCACCGAAACATCGCACGGGTCCCGATGCATGTGTGAAAGTGTTCTGGCATGCGTAGACGCCCGTCTTGGGGCTCCATGGTGTGGCCCCCCTCCACGGAAGGTAGAGCAGCCTTCACTTAGAGGGGGGGATGCGCGAAAGAGTAGAGAGGGTCACGGCAAAAACTGGACGCACTTCGTGTACAAACTGGACAAACTCTTTCCGAGTATCAGGGTTTCGGAGTCCGGAGTGGGTACTAATGTGCATCCCACCAATCAGGAAGAATCACACGGACCGTGTGTTTCTTTCTAGCTCTTGCGAGTCGTTGGATCAAGGGTGTGTTTCTTCCTAGCTCATGTGAGTCGTTGGATCGAAACTACCACGGTCAAACGCTACAGGGTTAGGCGGGACGGGGGCACTGGGGGTAGCAATGCCACCGGAGCGTCGCACCGGGCCCTCATACATGCGGGGTGGTGTGGTGGCATGTCCGAAGAGGCGAGACGCGTCTCCGGGGCGTGGCCCCCCTCACGGACGGCGATGACACGGTAGTAGACGTTCTGCGGTAACGATGCGGCGTCAATATTACTAAATACTCGGAGCGCGATAAAATCATGATTTTTTTGCACGACGTGGGCACATGTGCTATAGTAACGATGGTATTTTTTCATAATTTTTGGTGATGGAGAAGTATCCGAAAAATTCCCTCTACGCGGATTGCCCTTCGCGCGTCTACGGCTGTGGCCGGCGGCCTCCGGGGGCTAGCATGCCGCCAAATCTTGCGCCGGCGGCCTCTCACAAGTCTGGAAGTGTTGTCGCGGTTGCAAACGCCCGGCACGCGTGTCCGGGGTGTGCCCCCCTCACGGACGGCGCTGCCGCCGGCACCTGGAGGGGGGAAACGGACGCGTGGGGTCTACACGGAGGGGATCTTGCTGTGGGTCTGCCCCGGATATTGCTCCAAAGTGTTCCTATGGGCTGACCTAACACAACCGGGTGGGGAGGTCCACTGGTCAAAGCCCGTCCGTGCAAAGTCAAAGGGGTAGATCCCGTGGTCAAACGCTACAGGGTTAGACGGGACGGGGGCACTGGGGGGGGTAGCAATGCCACCGGAGCGTCGCACCGGGCCCTCATACATGCGGGGTGGTGTGGTGGCATGTCCGAAGAGGCGGGACGCGTCTCCGGGGCGTGGCCCCCCTCACGGACGGCGATGACACGGTAGTAGACGTTCTGCGGTAACGATGCGGCGTCAATATTACTAAATACTCGGAGCGCGATAAAATCATGATTTTTTTTGCACGACGTGGGCACATGTGCTATAGTAACGATGGTATTTTTTCATATTTTTTGGTGATGGAGAAGTATCCGGAAAATTTCCTCTACGCGGATTGCCCTTCGCGCGTCTACGGATGTGGCCGGCGGCCTCCGGGGGCTAGCATGCCGCCAAATCTTGCGCCGGCGGCCTCTCACAAGTCTGGAAGTGTTGTCGCGGTTGCAAACTCCCGGCACGCGTGTCCGGGGTGTGCCCCCCTCACGGACGGCGCTGCCGCCGGCACCTGGAGGGGGGAAACAGATGCGTGGGGTCTACACGGAGGGGGTCTTGCTGTGGGTCTATCCCGGATGTTGCTCCAAAGTGTTCCTATGGGCTGACCTAACACAACCGGGTGGGGAGGTCCACTGGTCAAAGCCCGTCCGTGCAAAGTCAAAGGGGTAGATCCCGTGGTCAAACGCTACAGGGTTAGGCGGGACGGGGGCACTTGGGGGGGGGGTAGCAATGCCACCAAAGCGTCGGGATTGTCCAGCGTTTTCCATGGACAACCCGAGGATGTGTAGATTGAGTATGTTCTCCATGTTCTACCCCGTTCTGAGACAGGATTTCGGCGGTGCCTCCCCATTGTTCTCCGGAGCACATTCTCTCGGCTATTTGCCGAGACGTGTATCTGGAGAACAGCGGGGAGGTGCTGCCGAAATTTTGTCTCGGAACGGGGTAGAATGGAGAACGTACTCAATCTACACATCCTCGGGTGGGATTAGGACCCATCTTTACCTATTAGAGATGTAGGTGGATTAAACGCGGTAGAAACTGAAAATTTGATGTGATTAATTTAAGTGAATCCTTAATTATGTTGTGTGGCTTGCAAAAAAGCAGAGGATGGCAGATAATCAGTGGATGTACAGTGGTTTTATCCGTTGGAATCGAGTAACATCAGAGTGGATCGCGAAAACCGATGTGTATTTGAAGGAGATATTCCGTCGTCCAATGTGAATTATCCCACCATGCCCCTGTGCGAGATGTGCCAGACGTCACCGTAGAAATCAGACGGACATGAGTGAGCACCTTCGCACACACGGATATATGCCAAACTTTGACATGCCGCCGATAAACATAGCCGAGCAGGACCGTGGTAGAGAGGAGGTGATGCGACAACGCATCGATGGATATGAGGACGACGGGGTCAGGGACATGCTAGATGATGTCATTGTTGCAGAAATGGCAAATGCGACACCTTCAGAGAATGAACCGGAGGAGCGGAGGCAACCGCAAAGGCCTTCTTGGAGGTCTTGGCCTCGTCGAAGAAACCTCTTTATGCGGGTGCGAAATTATCTCAGCTGGATGCCATCTCGCAACTGATTGCAGTGAAGGCCGAGTACGGCTGTAGCCAGAAATGCTTCGAAGCATTCCTGGGAGTATGGGCTAACAGCCTCCGTGAGGGTCATGAACTGCCGAAAAGCATGTACGATACAAAGAAAATCATGAAGGCACTCTCTATGGATTATGAGAAAATAGATGTTTGCCCGAAGAATTGCCTTTTGTTTAGGCACGAGTATGCGGATGACAAGTACTGTAGGAAGCGCGGTTCGTCTCGGTACATTGAGGTGGTCGGTGAGGATGGTGAGAAAAAGCAGCTAACCATCCCTGTTAAGGTTCTTCGGTATCTTGATTTTATAAAAAGACTGCAACGCCTTTTCATCATGAAAGAGTCTGCCAAAATGATGAAGTGGCACAAGGAAGGTATAAGGTACAATCCAAAAAAAATCGTACATCCATCGGGAGGGGAAGCATGGAAGTCATTCGATGAAGAATACCCCGAGGAAGCAGCCGAGGCTGGGAATGTAAGAATAGCCATATCAGGTGATGGGTTGAATCCATATGGTATGTCGTCCAATCCATACAGCTGCTGGCCTGTGTTTGTAATTCCGCTCAATCTTCCTCCCGGTGCCCTAATGCAACGGAAGACCATGTTCTTGTCGCTCATCATTCCGGGGCCTGACTACCCGGGGAAGCAATTGGGTGTGTTTATGCAGCCGCTTGTGGATGCTTTGCACCATTCTTGGTACTTTCCGAGGTTGACATATGACCGGGATCTGCAGAGAAATTTCTTGATGAAAGTTTGGTTGCACTACTTCATGCATGACTTTCCCGGCTATGCTCTATTCTGCGGATGGTGTACAAGTGGTAAGATGCCATGCCCAGTGTGCATGCAGGCTCTGCGAATGATTTGGCTGAGTAAGGGTGGCAAGTATGTTGCCTTTGACCTGCATCGACAGTTCCTCCCTCCAGACCATCCAGACAGGGAAGACAAGAAGAACTTCACGAAAGGCCGGGTTGTTCATGAAGTAACCGAGATTCCAACATTTTCGGGGGCAGATGTTCTTGCTCAGTTAAAAGCTCTCAAGACTAAAGTCAAAGGCAAAGGCAAAGCCAAAGCCAAAGGCTTCGAGGGATATGGTGAGACGCACAACTGGACGCACATTACCCCCTTCTCGCAGCTTCCCTATTTCAAGGACCTCAAACTTCCTTACAATATTGATGTGATGCACACCGAAAAGAATGTGGCAGAGTCCCTTTTCCACACGATCCTCAACATTCCCGATAAGACGAAGGATAACGTAAAAGCTAGAGCCGATCAACAGAGAATTTGTGATAGACCACGCCTGAACATGAAGCCTCCCACAGGCGGTCGAAAAAACTGGTTCAAGCCAGATGCTGACTTTGTCCTTAAACCGCCAGAAAAAAAAGAAGTGCTTATCTGGCTGAAACAAATTTTGAAGTTCACCGATGGTTATGCATCGAATATAAGTAAGGGAGTCAATCTTTCAACGGGTAAAGTGACCGGCCTGAAGAGTCATGACTACCATGTGTGGATTGAGCGGATAATGCCGGTGATGGTTCGAGGCTATGTCCCCGAGCATGTCTGGCGAGTGCTTGCCGAGCTTAGCCATTTCTTCCGCACGCTCTGTGCTAAAGAAGTAAGTAAAGAGGTGATTGAAAAATTGCATAAGAAGGCACCGGAGTTGATAGTCAAGCTAGAGAAGATCTTTCTGCCAGGCTTCTTTACTCCGATGACACATCTCATTCTGCACCTCGCGAACGAGGTATTGTTGGGGGGCCCTGTGCAAAATCGCTGGCAGTACGGCCCTGAGAGGCAGAACAAGCATCTCCGACGAAAATGTGGAAACAAAGCTAAGATTGAAGCTTCCATAGCTGAGGCAGTTATCCTGGAGGAGGTGTCAGACCTCAGGACATCATACTATCCAGACCACGTTCCCCATCTGCATAACAAGGTGCCTCGATACAATATAGAAGAGCCCAAGTATCAACCCAGACTCGATCTATTCAACGCGCAAGGTGGGAGGGCTGGGGCCTCGAAATCTTATAACATGCCACGACAAGAGTGGGAGGACCTCATGTTCTATATCTTGCACAACATCAAGGAAGTCGAGGAAGTGTGGATGAGGTAATACCACTACACCATTCCTTTATGTCTTCCACATCATCATGTTTCATGTTCACTTAGTCTCGGTCTAACACCGCTTATCTTTTTTGTAGTGATTTCGTTCAAGAGGAATGGACGGGAGTGAATCCTCCTACTGAGGCGGGGCACTTACTCTTCTCCGTCATGGAAACCCTGGACGTAAAAATTTTGTTGCTTGGTTCATGGACAAAGTAATTTTCCACACTCCCCTATTAAATACCTACTTCAACATTTATTAGTTAACCGAACTAATGCACGCAACAATTTCCATTATACTTGTAGGGAAAAGATCCGAACATATCTATGGATGATGAATTGAGATGGGTTTCCATGGGTTTTGACCCTGCCGTCATGACATGTAAAAAGTATGATGTGAATGGGTATCGCTTCCATACAGAGGAGCACCAAATCAGCCGCCCCGATCCCAAAACTATAAATACTGGAGTGTACACCCCCGGTCAAAATTCAGTAGACTACTATGGAAGGGTACAAAATATATACGAGGTTAAATTCCGCCAGGGGCGTGAGACCCTAAGTCTGCCTGTGTTCAAATGCCGATGGTTCGATCCGTGGGAGGGGGTAAAACATACGCCTTCCATTGGTTTGGTCGAAGTTAAATCATCAACCGTCTATGCCGGAGCCGATCTCTTCATTGCGGCTACCCAAGCTACCCAAGTATATTATCTGCCTTACCCATGCCAGAAAGTGTATCTAAAGGGTTGGGAAGTTGTGTTCAAGGTGTCGCCACATGGTAAGCTACCAGACCCGAATGAAGACGATTACTACAACATTAACCCCATGACATACGAGGGAGTGTTCTATCAAGAGCAACCTGATGATGATGATGATGATGATGTGGTTAGAAACGATGACGCTAGACCATTGGGTGATGATGATGTGGACCCAAACGTCGACGATGCACGGAATGATGGTGAGACCATTGTCAATGAAAATGACATACTTATGCTAGAAAAGTTAAACGAAGACGCTGACGACGAGGAAGAGCCTCCACCTCCGTCGGACAACGAAGATGATATGATTGATAGTGATGATGAGACGGACCGAGAAAGAGGTTACAACAGTGATGATTCATATGGGTTCTAGCAGATGTACGTTTCAAGTATTTTTTTCTATAGTTTAGGAATATGCCTTTTTATGCATTTTTATTAATGTGTTTATTATCATGCCTTTTCCTTCATTTCATTAATTTTACTAATTGCTTTTTCTCTTTTCAATGCAGGTTCGTGGAACATGGGCAAGGGGAAGGCCGACGGCGTGGGTTTCCTACGCAAGGTCGTCGGCCTGCCTAGTCGGAGTGGTCGAGCACGTAATCCTCCCCCTCGGCTACTTGACGATGACTCCTCACAGGGAGGTCGAGGGAGAGGTGCCCCTAGAGGAGGAGGGGGCGGGGGGAGAGCCTCTAGAGGACGAGGTGCTGGGGGGAGAGCCACTACAGGGGGTCGCGGCCAGAAAGAGCGCACCCTCACCGACTTAGGGGTGTTGTCTTCGAGGCCCTCCTCTAGTGAGGTACCCTCCTCTAGTGAGGTACACTCTAGGGAGGAGGAGGAGGAGGAGGAGGAGGGTGGTGGTGGAGGAGGAGGAGGAGGAGGAGGAGGAGGAGGCAGGGGAGGAGGAGGAGGAGGAGGAGGAGGTTGGGGAGGGGGAGGCAGGCGAGGAGGAGGGTGGTGGCGGGGATGATGGTGGTGACGGGAAGGGGGTTGACACGAAGGGGTGGCTGCGTGGCAACGCAAAGCTACCAAAGCAGGTTC
The DNA here is from genome assembly GCF_003073215.2 of Triticum urartu. Taxonomy (NCBI): domain Eukaryota; kingdom Viridiplantae; phylum Streptophyta; class Magnoliopsida; order Poales; family Poaceae; genus Triticum; species Triticum urartu. Next base: position 22,597,203 of record NC_053027.1, on the reverse strand, counting down.
CTGCTACTGAGGAGCAGAAGTGGCTCATTGAGCCCACGGGAAAAGAGTAAGTGGTTCATTATGTTGCTTGTCACATGCTTATTCCGGTTGTTATTTATTTTTCTTGTCACATGCTAATAGTTCATTCTTTTGCAGCAACTGGATATATTCTAAAGGGGTCCGTATTCCCAACGGCCTCATCACCGTCTTGCTGAAGTTATATTGGCCGGGGTTGTACTGTCCTGATCCAGTCAGGCAGCCGGACCGTCGGGTTTTGGCCACGAGCTGGGACCACTGGGAAGCGGCCCGCCACGCGGACCATGAGACCCATGCCAAGGCCGTGATCACTACTTTCTGGGTGAGTTCTCTTCAGAAGCACAAGTCCATTCTAGTTTCATGAATGATTTAACTCATGGCTTCTCCCATTCTTGTTTCATGCATGATTGTAGAAATTCTATCGAGTTCTTCCGGAGCACAGGGCTAGAGCGGACCAGATCGTGCTGCGCCAATGCAAGAAGAAGGCCCGCCAGATGCAGTACGAGGTGCGCTATGTGGCCATCTCCACATACTACCACGACTATCTTGGTGTGAAGATGACCAAGGAAGAAGCGCGGAGGATGGGCATTACCTTGGAGAGGCCCGAGTTCTTGGCGGTAAGTATAAAAGATTTTTCATTATGCTTTCATTACATTACCTTGTGGTACATTATGCTTTATGCTTTATGCTTCCATAACACCAATTTGGACACACCTACATGCCATTATGCTTTTATTATGTAGGTGTGTCCAAATTGGTGTTATGGAAAAGACGAGTCCTGGGCGGCATTGGTGGATCTTTGGTGTGATGAGGCTGGAGCCTGGGCGGCTATGAGAACCAAAATAAGGCTAACCGAGGGACGGAGGGAGTACATGCTCAGGGAAACCGAAACCACTATCTCCACAAGGCAGTTAATGTATGACTAACCCCATTAAACATTCTTCTTCTTCTATTTACCATCACTTTCTTATGTATGACTAACCTCTGTTTGGTGGTGCAGGAGGAGAAACTGAAGCGGCCGCTCTCACACATGCAGGCGTGGGAGATCGCCCATACGCGGAAGGACCCCAAGCCTGGCGAGCCCAAGTACTAGGCAAGAAGACCGCAGGGAGGAAGAAGGCCTACTCCGAAGCGTATCTGGAGTTACATCCTGACACACCTGACCCCATTGCGGCGCCTCTGGACGACATGGCGGTGGTGAGGATGGGGCCCAAGGAGCACGGTCGGGAGGCGGTTCTCGATGCTGTGATCACTCCTAGTATCTCCTACACACAGCTTCGTCGGATCGACCCGAGCCTGAGCCAGCGCACGAGCCAGCCAGTGACTAGTACACAGTCCCTCTTTCAGGAGCAACAATCTGTAAGTATTTTCCCTCTTATCTTCATTTCTCACTTCATTTTCCGCATTTAGTAGTTTTATGAGTTCCATCATGTCATACCGTAGGCCTACATGGAGTACACACGCCAGGAGACCATGGCGTGGCATCAGAGGCTTTATGAACACCAAGTGCAGAGGGATAGCCAGATGCAGCAGGCTTTTCAGGATATGGCGGCCGGCAGGTGTCCTCAGTTCCCTCCAGCACAATGCCCTCCAGCACAACCAGTGCTGATGAGCTTTGAGGAGTTTGTGGCACAGAACGCTGGCCCCTCGCCGGTTAGTTCATCCCCAATCTATTCACCCAAAGCATCTGTTGGGGAACGTAGTAATTTCGAAAATTTTCCTACGCACACGCAAGATCATGGTGATGCACAGCAACGAGAGGGGAGAGTGTTGTCTACGTACCAACGCAGACCGACTGCGGAAGCGATCACACAACGTAGAGGAAGTAGTCGTACGTCTTCTTCCCGATCCGACCGATCCAAGCACCGTTACTCCGGCACCTCCGAGTTCTTAGCACACGTTCAGCTCGATGACGATCCCCGGGCTCCGATCCAGCAAAGCTTCGGGGAGGAGTTTCGTCAGCACGACGGCGTGGTGACGATCTTGATGTACTACCGACGCAGGGCTTCGCCTAAGCACTACAACGGTACGATCGAGGTGGAATTTGGTGGCAGGAGGCACCGCACACGGCTAAGGAACGATCTCAAGGATCAACTTGTGTGTCTTGGGGTGCCCCCTGCCCCCGTATATAAAGGTTGGAGGAGGGGAGCCGGCCGGCCAAGGGAGAGGAGGCGCAGGGGAGTCCTACTCCCACCGGGAGTAGGACTCCTCCCCCCAATCCTAATCCAATTAGGACTCCCGGGGGGGAAAAGAGAGAGAAGGGGGGCCGGCCCCTTATCCTATTCCTAATAGGACTCTAGGGGGCGCCGGCCAGCTAGTGGGCTTCCCTTTTCTCTTTTCCACTAAGGCCCAATAGGCCCATTAGTCTCCCGGGGGGTTCCGGTAACCCTCCCGGTATTCCGGTAAAATCCCGATTTCACCCGGAACACTTCCGATGTCCAAACATAGGCTTCCAATATATCAATCTTTACGTCTCGACCATTTCGAGACTCCTCGTCATGTCCGTGATCTCATCTGGGACTCCGAACAACCTTCGGTACATCAAAAATGCATAAACTCATAATAACTGTCATCGTAACGTTAAGCGTGCGGACCCTACGGTTCGAGAACAATGTAGACATGACCGAGACACGTCTCCGGTCAATAACCAATAGCGGGACCTGGATGCCCATATTGGCTCCTACATATTCTACGAAGATCTTTATCGGTCAGACCGCATAACAACATACGTTGTTCCCTTTGTCATCGGTATGTTACTTGCCCGAGATTCGATCGTCGGTATCCAATACCTAGTTCAATCTCGTTACCGGCAAGTATCTTTACTCGTTCCGTAATACATCATCTCACAACTAACATATTAGTTGCAGTGCTTGCAAGGCTTATGTGATGTGCATTACCGAGAGGGCCCAGAGATACCTCTCCGACAATCGGAGTGACAAACCCTAATCTCGAAATACGCCAACCCAACATCTACCATTGGAGACACCTGTAGTACTCCTTTATAATCACCCAGTTACGTTGTGACGTTTGGTAGTACCCAAAGTGTTCCTCCAGTAAACGGGAGTTGCATAATCTCATAGTTATAGGAACATGTATAAGTCATGAAGAAAGCAATAGCAACATACTAAACGATTGGGTGCTAAGCTAATGGAATGGGTCATGTCAATCAGATCATTCTACTAATGATGTGACCTCGTTAATCAAATAACAACTCCTTGTTCATGGTTAGGAAACATAACCATCTTTGATTAACGAGCTAGTCAAGTAGAGGCATACTAGTGACACTCTGTTGGTCTATGTATTCACACATGTATTATGTTTCCGGTTAATACAATTCTAGCATGAATAATAAACATTTATCATGATGTAAGGAAATAAATAATAACTTTATTATTGCCTCTAGGGCATATTTCCTTCAACTGTTTGGTCCAATGAAATTTTATATGGTGAAACTCAAAAGTAGTACAAGTTGTGTTAGATAAACAGGCCAAAATAACCTCACTTTCCATTTACCCTAGAGCATAAAACATGATAGTGCTATGTCACTGTGCATGCCATGGTAACTTCTTTTGTACTGACCGCAACTGCAACTACCAGGATATAGGGGTTCTCATAATCAACTAACTAAAACTTGCCTTTATTAATCAACTGGGTAGTCTGATAACTCCTACTATATCTTTGTTGATAGATGAAACCTCTAACCTGTAAACAGCTATCTGAACCAGATCTCTTCTTTCTCTTGAGATAGGTACATCCATCACTGATGAATCGTCGGGTTTGTGTTATTGTGTATAGCCTGCAGGGGTCTTGGAAATATGTGACCACTGTCTTGAGGTACTAATGTCAGCCTAATTTCCATCCATTGCTCCAGATATAGCACCCTTGGGTCCAAAATCAAATCTCGCCAAAGTGATGCAGAGGTACCTACTGGTGAGTAGTAATACTTAACTATCGCTGTGATTATGTCTACCAAATAAAAGTTCTGCCTTTTCACCTATAGCTGAGATTTTCGTTGACAAATCAAAGTTAAGTTAACAGATTAGCATATATTTGGCAGGCAAATGCAAAGATCTGCAATAGCTATGCGCTATATATACACTACATGATAAATCATTATGTTCTGCTTTTTTTACGAATGCAAAATTCTGAGTAACCGAGCCATGCGTTTTTCACTCTGGTGTAAAAAGTATGCCATGTTAATTTGCACTAAACATAAAATTTTGTATAGGAACCATGACTTAGTTTCAAGAGGTAATCATAAAGTTAATGTGTTAATTTCAATATTTGCCTCTATCACTGTAATTCTGTTCTCATCAACTAGTGTAATGCATGCTACCTTTTTCTTATCTCTGATGTAACAGTCACAGTTACATAACAGAACATTGCTTACAACAATTCATTTTGGTTTCTTTCCATAGTAACTAATATGCTGGCCAACTCATTTATGAAGCAGTATTGATAGGACAAGGTGATATGTTAGTAGATTTAGCTCTCAGCATAGAAGGCGATCTATTTGTGCCAGACCCCTTTAATATGTATGCAGTTTTCTTCTAGTCTCTGTTATCTTCCTATCAGATCTTGCATGGTTCAGTTTTTTATTAGATAGTGCAGTGCAATGCATGACCTTGACATACGTTTCTATACACATGTTACAGATCATTAGCTTGTTGTTTAACATATGATTTTAACATTGTCTTGGCAAAAACATTATGTTGCGGGTACCTCAGCGGCTTCGACGCTTGAAGATCTTAGTGCAGGCTGCTGCAAGTGTACGACCAGATCAAGAAAATTTACAAGGCCCTCCAGAGATTGACAATTTATTACCAAAAAGCCTCCTAAATCTACTAGCCCAGTTAAAATAATTTGTACGCTCAAACATTTTTTCAAACACATCTAATGTGATGTATGGTCCAGTTATAAGCCATTGTGATATTCTGGGATGCAGGGGCTAGTGGAGAGGTGTTACAAGTTATAGGGAAATTCTGAGTTAAAACTTAATCAGAATTATGCAGGGGAAACAATTTGTGGAGACTGGTTGAAGTTGTATTCCAAATGAATGGTCGATTGCCATTTAAATTTTTCTCTGTTATTTTCGTTTTTCAGGGTAGCTGAAAATTTAGAAAAGGAGTGCATAGAAGGAGCCAAGAGCAAGTACAGAAGAATTAGTCTTTAAATGAACAATATTTTGAATTATATATTAGATTTTAGCTTCATAGGAAAACTTTGTTCTAGTTTACAGGATCTTTTCATAATTATTTGTATCTTTCATATGAATGTCTGATTTGATTCGATTATGAACTCAAGGTGTTTGTTCCTACTAATTAGTGCACTGCTTGTTTTTACTAAGGATGCTAATTGTGCAAATGGTATTCTTGTGAATACAATTGGTGATATGGGCGGATGCCTTATTATATAATGATAGTTGTTGCTTATGATTGTAATGGTTGATATGGGCAGATGCCTTTATATCATGATATTTGTTGATCATTCTGCACATGCATCTGTGGTGTGATAAAGTAACTAATTTTGAAATGATGAATTGCGCATTCTAAATAAATCAAATAATATTTAAAGTAAAATATTCAATGCTTAAAAAGAAATTTATGTATATTTAGAGACGAATATGACGTCTCTACACAACGTGCATAAGAATGGGACTTTATGTAGATACGTTATAGAGCGCATCTAGCACAACGTCTCTACATACGTAGAGACGATTTTGAACGTCTCAATATAGCGTCTCATGCCATGTAGACACGCTTAGCCAGCGTGTCTTACTTGTTTTGAGATGATCCGTGAGAAGACGCTCTAAAGACGCTTTATTAAATCGACTCTATGGTTGCCTAGAGATGAAATAACACGTCTCTAGGTATGAAATTGCACGTCTCTACACGTAGATTTTCTTGTAGTGTTAGGGAGTTCGGCTTCCGTCCATTCGGCGACAAAGTCAGCCAATACTTGCGACTTGATGGCTCGCCGAGGCTTGTATGTTATGTCGAACGGGAGGAGCTCAATGGCCCATTTGGCAATCCGGCCCATAGCGTCACGGTTGTTTATAATATCGTTAAGTGGCACCTCCGAGGCCACTGTAATTGAACACTCTTGAAAGTAGTGTCGCAGCTTCCGGGATGCCATGAATACCGCATAGGCTATCTTTTGATAATGTGGGTACCGTGATTTGCATGAAGTGAGGACGGTGGATACATAATATACCGGCTTTTGAAAGGGGAATTTATGTCCGTCCGTTTCTTGTTCGACGACGAGCACTGCGCTTACAACCTGATGAGTTGCCGCAATGTACAACAGCATTGGTTCGCCGATGTTTGGCGCGGCCATGATTGGGTTGGTTGCCAGTATGGCTTTTATTTCTTCCAATTCGGCTATGGCAGCATCCGTCCACTCGAAGTGTTCGGTGCGCCGAAGAAGGCGATAAAGGGGTAATGCCTTTTCTCCTAAGAGGGAGATAAAGCGGCTTAGAGCCGCCACACATCCGGTTAATTTATGGATTTGTTTGAGGTCTGTTGGGATAGCCAACTATGACAGAGCTCGGATTTTGGCCGGATTTGCTTCAATTCCTCTACTGGAGACAATGAAGCCCGGGAGCTTCCCGACTGGTACACCGAAAATGCATTTTCCGGATTTAGCTTGATGTCGTATGTGCGGAGGTTGTCGAATGTGAGCCTCAAGTCATCTATTAGAGAGTCGACGTGTTTTGTTTTGACGACCACATCATCTACGTATGCCTCTACTGTTTTGCCGATCTGTTTTTCCAGACATGTCTGAATCATGCGCTGATATGTTGCGCCGGCATTTTTGAGCCCAAAAGGCATTGTGTTGAAACAGAAAGGGTCGTATGGTGTGATGAATGCCGTTGCGGCTTGGTCGGACTCCACCATCTTGATTTGGTGATAGCCGGAGTATCCGTCAAGGAAACACAATGAGTCGTGTCCTGCGGTAGCATCGATAGTTTGATCGATGCGGGGGAGGGGGGAGGGATCCTTTGGGCAGGCCTTTATGAGGTCCTTGAAATCGACACATAGGCGCCAAGATTTGTCCTTCTTTGGTACCATCTGAAGGAAATATGCCCTAGAGGCAATAATAAAGTTATTATTTATTTCCTTATATCATGATAAATGTTTATTATTCATGCTAGAATTGTATTAACCGGAAACATAATACATGTGTGAATACATAGACCAACAGAGTGTCACTAGTATGCCTCTACTTGACTAGCTCGTTAATCAAAGATGGTTATGTTTCCTAACCATGAACAAAGAGTTGTTATTTGATTAACGAGGTCACATCATTAGTAGAATGATCTGATTGACATGACCCATTCCATTAGCTTAGCACCCGATCGTTTAGTATGTTGCTATTGCTTTCTTCATGACTTATACATGTTCCTATAACTATGAGATTATGCAACTCCCGTTTACCGGAGGAACACTTTGGGTACTACCAAACGTCACAACGTAACTGGGTGATTATAAAGGAGTACTACAGGTGTCTCCAATGGTAGATGTTGGGTTGGCGTATTTCGAGATTAGGGTTTGTCACTCCGATTGTCGGAGAGGTATCTCTGGGCCCTCTCGGTAATGCACATCACATAAGCCTTGCAAGCAATTGCAACTAATGAGTTAGTTGTGAGATGATGTATTACGGAACGAGTAAAGAGACTTGCCGGTAACGAGATTGAACTAGGTATTGGATACCGACGATCGAATCTCGGGCAAGTAACATACCGATGACAAAGGGAACAACGTATGTTGTTATGCGGTCTGACCGATAAAGATCTTCGTAGAATATGTAGGAGCCAATATGGGCATCCAGGTCCCGCTATTGGTTATTGACCGGAGACGTGTCTCGGTCATGTCTACATTGTTCTAGAACCGTAGGGTCCGCACGCTTAACGTTACGATGACAGTTATTATGAGTTTATGCATTTTGATGTACCGAAGGTTGTTCGGAGTCCCGGATGTGATCATGGACATGACGAGGAGTATCGAAATGGTCGAGACGTAAAGATTGATATATTGGAAGCCTATGTTTGGACACCGGAAGTGTTCCGGGTGAAATCAGGATTTTACCGGAATACCGGGAGGGTTACCGGAACCCCCCGGGAGGCAAATGGGCCTATTGGGCCTTAGTGGAAAAGTGAAAGGGGCTGCCCACAAGGGCTGCGCGCCTTCCCCCCTTCCCTAGTCCTATTAGGACTAGGAGAAGGGGCCGGCCCCCCTCTTTCTCTCTTCTCTTTGGAGAGTCCTATTAGGAATAGGATTGGGGGGGAGTCCTACTCCCGGTAGGAGTAGGACTCCTCCTGCGCCTCTCTCTCCCTAGCCGGCCGAACCCCTCCCCCTGCTCCTTTATATACGGGGGCAGGGGCACCCCATAGATACACAAGTTGATCCTTGAGATCGTTCCTTAGCCGTGTGCGGTGCCCCCTGCCACCAAATTCCACCTCGATCATACCGTTGTAGTGCTTAGGCGAAGCCCTGCGTCGGTAGTACATCAAGATCGTCACCACGCCGTCGTGCTGACGGAACTCTTCCTCGACGCTTTGCTGGATCGGAGCCCGAGGATCGTCATTAAGCTGAACGTGTGCTAAGAACTCGGAGGTGCCGGAGTAACGGTGCTTGGATCGGTCGGATCGGGAAGAAGAGGTACGACTACTTCCTCTACGTTGTGTGATCGCTTCCGCAGTCGGTCTGCGTTGGTACGTAGACAACACTCTCCCCTCTCATTGCTATGCATCACCATGATCTTGCGTGTGCGTAGGAAAATTTTCGAAATTACTACGTTCCCCAACAGTGGCATCCGAGCCTAGGTTTTATGGTTTGATGTTATTTGCACGAGTAGAACACAAGTGAGTTGTGGGCGATACAAGTCATACTGCCTACCAGCATGTCATACTTTGGTTCGGCGGTATTGTTGGACGAGACGACCCGGACCAACCTTACGCGTACGCTTACGCGAGACCGGTTCCCTCGACGTGCTTTGCACATAGATGGCTTGCGGAGACTGTCTCTCCAACTTTAGTTGAACCAATGTGCTACGCCCGGTCCTTGAGAAGGTTAAAACGGAGTCTATTTGAAACTATCGTTGTGGTTTTGATGCGTAGGTGAGATGAGTTCTTACTTAAGCCCGTAGCAGCCACGTAAAACTTGCAACAACAAAGTAGAGGACGTCTAACTTGTTTTTGCAGGGCATGTTGTGATGTGATATGGTCAAGGCATGATGCTGATTTTATTGTATGAGATGATCATGTTTTGTAACCGAGTTATCGGCAACTGGCAGGAGCCATATGGTTGTCGCTTTATTGTATGCAATGCAATCGCGATGTAATGCTTTACTTTATTACTAAGCGGTAGTGATAGTCGTGGAAGCATAAGATTGGCGAGACGACAACGATGCTACGATGGAGATCAAGGTGTCGCGCCGGTGACGATGGTGATCATGACGGTGCTTCGGAGATGGAGATCACAAGCACAAGATGATGATGGCCATATCATATCACTTATATTGATTGCATGTGATGTTTATCTTTTATGCATCTTATCTTGCTTTGATTGACGGTAGCATTATAAGATGATCTCTCACTAAATTATCAAGAAGTGTTCTCCCTGAGTATGCACCGTTGCGAAAGTTCTTCGTGCTGAGACACCACGTGATGATCGGGTGTGATAGGCTCTACGTTCAAATACAACGGGTGCAAAACAGTTGCACACGCAGAATACTCAGGTTATACTTGACGAGCCAAGCATATACAGATATGGCCTCGGAACACGGAGACCGAAAGGTCGAGCGTGAATCATATAGTAGATATGATCAACATAGATGATGCACCATTGAAAACTACTCCATCTCACGTGATGATCGGATGGTTTAGTTGATTTGGATCACGTGATCACTTAGAGGATTAGAGGGATGTCTATCTAAGTGGGAGTTCTTAAGTAATATGATTAAATTGAACTTAAATTTATCATGAACTTAGTCCTGGTAGTATTTTGCAAATCATGTTGTAGATTAATAGCTCGCGTTGTTGCTTCCCTGTGTTTATTTTGATATGTTCCTAGAGAAAATTGTGTTGAAAGATGTTAGTAGCAATGATGCGGATTGGATCCGTGATCTGAGGTTTATCCTCATTGCTGCACAGAAGAATTATGTCCTTGATGCACCGCTAGGTGACAGACCTATTGCAGGAGCAGATGCAGACGTTATGAATGTTTGGCTAGCTCAATATGATGACTACTTGATATTTTAGTGCACCATGCTTAATGGCTTAGAATCGGGACTTCAAAGACGTTTTGAACGTCATGGACCATATGAGATGTTCCAGGAGTTGAAGTTAATATTTCAAGCAAATACCCGAGTTGAGAGATATGAAGTCTCCAACAAGTTCTATAGCTAAAAGATGGAGGAGAATCGCTCAACTAGTGAGCATATGCTCAGATTGTCTGGGTACTACAATCGCTTGAATCAAGTGGGAGTTAATCTTCCAGATAAGATAGTGATTGACAGAATTCTCTAGTCACCATCACCAAGTTAGTAGAACTTCGTGATGAACTATAATATGCGAAGGATAACGGAAACAACTCCCAAGCTCTTCGTGATGCTGAAATCAACGAAGGTAGAAATCAAGAAAAACATCAAGTTTTGATGGTTGACAAGATCACTAGTTTCAAGAAAAGGGCAAAGGGAAGAAGGGGAACTTCAAAAGAACGGCAAGCAAGTTGCTACTCATGTGAAGAAACTCAAGTCTGGTCCTAAGCCTGAGACAAAGTGCTTCTACTGCAAAGGGACTGGTTACTGGAAGCGGAACTACCCCAAGTGATTGGCGGATAAGAAGGATGGCAAAGTAAACATAAGTATATTTGATATACATGTTATTTATATGTACTTTACTAGTGTTTATAGCAAACCCTCAGTATTTGATACTAGTTCAGTTGCTAAGAGTAGTAACTCGAAACGGGAGTTGCAGAATAAATAGAGACTAGTTAAGGGTGAAGTGATGATGTGTGTTGGAAGTGGTTCCAAGATTGATATGATCATCATCGCACACTCCCTATAATTTCGGGATTAGTGTTGAAATGTTTATTGTAATACGGTTATTCATTTAAGTAAAAGAATAAATTGTTGTTCTGTTTACATGAATAAAACCTTATATGGTTACACACCCAATGAAAATAGTTCATTGGATCTCGATCTTAGTGAGACACATATTCATAATATTGAAACCAAAAGATGCGAAGTTAATAATGATAGTGCAACTTATTTGTGGCACTGCCGTTCAGGTCATATTGGTGTAAAGCACATGAAGAAACTCCATGCTGATGGGCTTTTGGAACCACTTGATTATGAATCACTTGGTACTTGCGAACCGTGCCTCATAGGCAAGATGACTAAAACACCGTTCGCCGGTACTATGGAGAGAGCAACAGATTTGCTGGAAATCATACATACCGATGTATGTGGTCCGATGAATATTGAGGCTCGTGGCGGATATCGTTATTTTCTCACCTTCACAGATGATTTAAGCAGATATGGGTATATCTACTTAATGAAACATAAGTCTGAAACATTTGAAAAGTTCAAAGAATTTCAGAGTGAAGTTGAAAATCATCGTAACAAGAAAATAAAATTTCTACGATCTGATCGTGGAGGAGAATATTTGAGTTACGAGTTTGGTGTACATTTGAAAAATTGTGGAATAGTTTCGCAACTCACGCCACCTGGAACACCACAGCATAATGGTGTGTCCGAACGTCGTAATCGTACTTTACTAGATATGGTGCGATCTATGATGTCTCTTACTGATTTACCGCTATCGTTTTGGGGTTATGCTTTAGAGACGGCCGCATTCACGTTAAATAGGGCACCATCAAAATCCGTTGAGACGACGCCTTATGAACTATGGTTTGGCAAGAAACCAAAGTTGTCGTTTCTTAAAGTTTGGGGCTGCGATGCTTATGTGAAAAAGCTTCAACCTGATAAGCTCGAACCCAAATCGGAGAAATGTGTCTTCATAGGATATCCAAAGGAAACTATTGGATACACCTTCTATCACAGATCCGAAGGCAAGACTTTTGTTGCTAAGTTCGGAAACTTTCTAGAGAAGGAGTTTCTCTCGAAAGAAGTGAGTGGGAGGAAAGTAGAACTTGACGAGGTAACTGTACCTGCTCCCTTATTGGAAAATAGTACATCACAGAAAACTGTTTCTGCGACACCTATGCCAATCAGTGAGGAAGCTAATGATGATGATCATGAAGCTTCAGAACAAGATACTACTGAACCACGTAGATCAACCAGAGTGAGATCCGCACCAGAGTGGTACGGTAATCCAGTTCTGGAAGTCATGATGCTAGATCATGATGAACCTACGAACTATGAAGAAGCGATGGTGAGCCCAGATTCCGCAAAGTGGCTTGAGGCCATGAAATCTGAGATGGGATCCATGTATGAAAACAAAGTATGGACTTTGGTTGACTTGCCTGATGATCGGCAAGCAATTGAGAATAAATGGATCTTCAAGAAAAAGACTGATGCTGACGGTAATATTACTGTCTATAAAGCTCGACTTGTCGCGAAAGGTTTTCGGCAAGTTCAAGGAGTTGACCACGATGAGACCTTCTCACCCGTAGCGATGCTTAAGTCCGTCAGAATTATGTTAGCAATTGCCGCATTTTATGATTATGAAATATGGCAGATGGATGTCAAAACTGCATTCCTGAATGGATTTCTGGAAGAAGAGTTGTATATGGTACAACCAGAAGGTTTTGTCGATCCAAAAGGAGCTAACAAAGTATGCAAACTCCAGCGATCCATTTATGGACTGGTGCAAGCATCTCGGAGTTGGAATAAACGCTTTGATAGTGTGATCAAAGCATTTGGCTTTATACAGACTTTTGGAGAAGCCTGTATTTACAAGAAAGTGAGTGGGAGCTCTGTAGCATTTCTGATATTATATGTGGATGACATATTGCTAATTGGAAATGATATAGAATTTCTGGATAGCATAAAGGGATACTTGAATAAAAGTTTTTCGATGAAAGACCTCGGGGAAGCTGCTTACATATTAGGCATAAAGATCAATAGAGATAGATCAAGACGCTTAATTGGACTTTCACAAAGCACATACCTTGACAAGATTTTGAAGAAGTTCAAAAATGGAACAGTCAAAGAAAAAGTTTCTTGCCTGTGTTACAAGGTGTGAAGTTGAGTAAAGACTCAAAGCCCGACCACGGCAGAAGATAGAAAGAGAATGAGAGTCATTCCCTATGCCTCATTCATAGGTTCTATAAAGTATGCCATGCTGTGTACCGGATCTATTGTATACCCTACACTGATTTGGCAAGGGAGTACAATAGTGATCTAGGAGTAGATCACTGAACAGCGGTCAGAATTATCCTTAGTGAAATAAGGAAATGTTTCTCGATTACGGACGTGACAAAAAGGGTTCGTCGTAAAGGGTTACGTCGATGCAAGTTTTTGACACTGATCCAGATGATTCTAAATCTGGATACATATTGAAAGTGGGAGCAATTAGCTAGAGTAGCTCCGTGTAGAGCATTGTAGACATAGAACTTGCAAAATACTTACGGATCTGAATGTGACAGACCCGTTGACTAAAATTATCTCACAAGCAAAACATGATCACACCTTAGTACTCTTTGGGTGTTAATCACATAGAGATGTGAACTAGATTATTGACTCTAGTAAACCCTTTGAGTGTTGGTCACATGACGATGTGAACCATGGGTGTTAATCACATGGTGATGTGAACTATTGCTGTTAAATCACATGGCGATGTGAACTAGATTATTGACTCTAGTGCAAGTGGGAGACTGAAGGAAATATGCCCTAGAGGCAATAATAAAGTTATTATTTATTTCCTTATATCATGATAAATGTTTATTATTCATGCTAGAATTGTATTAACCGGAAACATAATACATGGGTGAATACATAGACCAACAGAGTGTCACTAGTATGCCTCTACTTGACTAGCTCGTTAATCAAAGATGGTTATGTTTCCTAACCATGAACAAAGAGTTGTTATTTGATTAACGAGGTCACATCATTAGTAGAATGATCTGATTGACATGACCCATTCCATTAGCTTAGCACCCGATCGTTTAGTATGTTGCTATTGCTTTCTTCATGACTTATACATGTTCCTATAACTATGAGATTATGCAACTCCCGTTTACCGGAGGAACACTTTGGGTACTACCAAACGTCACAACGTAACTGGGTGATTATAAAGGAGTACTACAGGTGTCTCCAATGGTAGATGTTGGGTTGGCGTATTTCGAGATTAGGGTTTGTCACTCCGATTGTCGGAGAGGTATCTCTGGGCCCTCTCGGTAATGCACATCATCACATAAGCCTTGCAAGCACTGCAACTAATATGTTAGTTGTGAGATGATGTATTACGGAACGAGTAAAGAGACTTGCCGGTAACGAGATTGAACTAGGTATTGGATACCGACGATCGAATCTCGGGCAAGTAACATACCGATGACAAAGGGAACAACGTATGTTGTTATGCGGTCTGACCGATAAAGATCTTCGTAGAATATGTAGGAGCCAATATGGGCATCCAGGTCCCGCTATTGGTTATTGACCGGAGACGTGTCTCGGTCATGTCTACATTGTTCTCGAACCGTAGGGTCCGCACGCTTAACGTTACGATGACAGTTATTATGAGTTTATGCATTTTGATGTACCGAAGGTTGTTCGGAGTCCCGGATGTGATCACGGACATGACGAGGAGTCTCGAAATGGTCGAGACGTAAAGATTTGATAATATTGGAAGCCTATGTTTGACATAGAAGTGTTCCGGGTGGAAATCGGGATTTTAACCGGAATACCGGGAGGGTTTACCCGGAACCCCCCGGGAGACTAATGTGGCCTATTGGGCCTTAGTGAAAAGAGAAAGGGAAGCCCATAGCTGGCCGGCGCCCCCCCTTCCCTCCAAGGTCCTAATGGACTAGGATAAGGGGGGCCGCCCCTTCTCTCTCCTTTCCCCCCGGAGTCCCTAATAGGATTGGAAGGGAGGAGTCCTCGGTGGGAGTAGGACTCCTGGCCTGCCTCTCTCTTGGCCGGCCCCTCCCCCCTCCAACCTTTATATACGGGGGCAGGGGACACCCCAAGACACACAAGTTGATCCTTGAGATCGTTCCTTAGCCGTGTGCGGTGCCCCCTGCCACCAAATTCCACCTCGATCATACCGTTGTAGTGCTTAGGCGAAGCCCTGCGTCGGTAGTACATCAAGATCGTCATCACGCCGTCGTGCTGACGGAACTCTTCCTCGACGCTTTGCTGGATCGGAGCCCGAGGAACGTCATCGAGCTGAACGTGTGCTAAGAACTCGGAGGTGCCGGAGTAACGGTGCTTGGATCGGTCGGATCGGGAAGAAGACGTACGACTACTTCCTCTACGTTGTGTGATCGCTTCCGCAGTCGGTCTGCTTTGGTACGTAGACAAAACTCTCCCCTCTTGTTGCTGTGCATCACCATGATCTTGCGTGTGCGTAGGAAAATTTTCGAAATTACTGCGTTCCCCAACACCATCACCAGATTTGCTAGCCAGTCCGGATGTTTTATTTCTCTAATGAATCCGGCCTCCAATAACTTGGCTAGTTCCTCTCCCATAGCTTGTCTCTTAGGTTCAGAGAAACGCCGAAGAGCCTGCTTGACCGGCTTGAATCCTTTTAGGATATTAAGGCTGTGTTCGGCCATCCTGCGTGGGATTCCTGGCATTTCTGAGGGATGTCAGGCGAATATGTCCCAATTCTCGCGCAGGAACTCCCGTAGTGCGGCGTCCACGGCGGGGTTTAACTGTGCCCCGATGGAGGCTGTTTTTGTAGGATCCGTTGGCTGTACTTCGAATTTCACTATTTCATCGGCTGGTTTAAAAGAGGTGGACTTGGATCTTTTGTCAAGTATTACGTTGTCCCTGTCCACTGTGGAGCGTAGCGTAGTTAATTCCTCGGCCGCAACGGCTTCGGATAATGCCTCGAGGGCCAATGAGGCTGTTTTGTTTTCGGCTCGGAGTGCTATGCCCGGGTCACTAGCGAGAGTGATGATTCCATTGGGTCCGGGCATTTTGAGCTTCATGTACCCGTAATGGGGTATGACTTGGAAGATCGTGAACGCCTCCCGCCCTAAAAGGGCGTGGTATCCGCTACTGAAAGGGGTCACTTGGAATGTAATTTCTTCAGACCTATAGTTCTCCGGCATGCCAAATACCACATCTAGTGTGATTTTTCCAGCACAGCGTGCTTCCCGACTGGGGATGATTCCTCTGAATGTTGTGCCGCTTTGCTAAATGCAGTTCCAGTCTATTTCCATTTTTTGGAGAGTTTCCTCATAGATGAGGTTTCATCCACTGCCGCCGTCCATGAGTACTTTGGTGAGTCGAAAGCCGTCCACAATTGGACTAAGGACTAGTGCAGCTGGTGCCTGGGCTGTTCGGAATTTAGGTTCGTCACTGGCGTTGAAGGTAATAGCTGTGTCACTCCATGGGTTTATTGTTGCCACCTGGCAGATTTCGGCGAGGCTGCGGAGGGTTCGCTTGCGCCTATTATTTGATGTGAAGGTCTCGAAGACTGTTAATACCGTATTGTTATCCCCGGGATAGTGCTATGTGGCATCTGGGATGACAAGATCCTCGCCACTTTTGGCCACCTGCCGGAGTATCCAACATGCTCTACGGCTGTGTGTTGGTATGGTATCCGCTGTACTATGAATTTTGCAGGGTCCGTTGAGCCATCCCTCCAATACGGTTCCACGCCCTATAGAGGGTTTTTTCTCTTTTGGGATTAACTCGGGTGTCTTATGATAGTGCACCCTTTTACTTCGGACTGGGTGTATATTCGGAGCCGGATTATCCCAAAATTTCGTTTCGGTTTTCCAGGCACTTTCCATCGCACAGTACTTTCGTACTATGGACGCCAAGTCAGCGAAGCGTGATATGTCACGACGACTTATGGCGTTAAGGATTCCCTTGTTCGTGCAATTATTGCAGAAAAATAGGATTGCGTCTTCCTCACGACAGTCCTTGACCTTGTTCATCATAAGGAGGAATCTGGCCCAATAATGATGTACTGTTTCCTGGGGCTCTTGCCTGATATGGGAAACATCGCTTATGTTTGGGTGGGTGGGTGGGTGTAATTGAGTCCGAACCCTTACCTGATCTGAGACCCGGGGGCCGAGGAGTTTGCAATCTTGGAAGTTCGGGTTCTGGGATGTTGCCCGATGAGTCTGGCCCGCTGCTTGACTCTAGGTTCAGGGCTTGGGTGATGTCTTCCCATAAACGGGTGTCCGGCTCGGAGAGCTCTAGAATCCGGACATACTTAGTTCTCAAGATAGAGGAAGAATCGCCGCATTGTTCCTCCACCACCGCAATATGATGGGTGGCCGGTGGAGAGTTAATCTCCCTTTGATCGGGTTCAAGCCCAATTCGATCATAGTCCGTAGTGACTCCCAAGGTGGTGATGCGATCCAAGAGCTCGTTTAGGGAAGAGAGCTCCATTGGATCCATCTGCTCGGCAAGTTCCAAGTTGACGTGGAGGCTGTTTTCAATGACCCGAGAAGTCATCGTCGGTGCAGCAGCCGAACAGGCGGTCATGATGAAACCGCCTAGCCGGAGAGTTTGGCCGACAGCCAAGGCTCCCCTGGCGGTAATGTTGTCTTTAAATACGAGACGGGACATCCTTCCTTGTGGTGACAGCACAGTGGAACTCTCAATGAAAGCACCAATGTCGATGTCAAAACCGGCGGATCTCGGGTAGGGGGTCCCGAACTGTGCGTCTAGGTGGATGGTAACAGGAGACAAGGGACACGATGTTTTTACCCAAGTTCGGGCCCTCTCAATGGAGGTAAAACCCTACTCCTGCTTGATTGATCTTGATGATATGAGTATTACAAGAGTTGATCTACCACGAGATCGAAGAGGCTAAACCCTAGAAGCTAGCCTATGGTATGGTTGTTGTTGGCCCTACGGACTAAACCCTCCGGTTTATATAAACACCGGAGGGGGCTAGGGTTACACAGAGTCGGTTACAAGGAAGGAGATCTACATATCCGTATTGCCAAGCTTGCCTTCCACGCCAAGGAGAGTCCCATCCGGACACGGGACGAAGTCTTCAATCTTGTATCTTCATAGTCCAACAGTCCGGCCAAAGGTTATTAGTCCGGCTGTCCGGATACCCCTAATCCAGGACTCCCTCAAGCGCCATATAGGATAAATGATGAGGTGGAGGAGAAAGAACTCATAAGAAAAGGCTTGTCTTCTCTTATTTAAGAGAAGACAAGAGATGATCTCTTAGCATAATATGTCTCACCGTATTTTTAGGAATGACTAGTTATTAATTGAAGATAAGACTAAGAGACGATCCATTATAGACAATTTCTTTTTTCATCTTTAAATTACATGCAAGACTTAAAATAAGACCATCTTATCAACCGTTGTATATGCTTTCCCCAAAACAATCTGCCCTACAGTGAGGGTTTTATCCAATATGTCAATATGGATAGCAGCATAATTTATGGACCAATCTATCTTCAACTCGCTATACAAAGATCGGGTATGGCTCAATATACTTCATATACACTCAATGCTGCACTTTGAGTTAATAAAAACACCTTTTATCGAATAAAATCAATCTGCCGTATGGCAGAAACATATACACACATATCACATGTTTGTGTGAATCATCTACTTAGTTATATAGGATTTGTGATCCGTTTTGTTCCTCTGCAATATGCCAATATAAATTACCTAGTTGCGTGAGGCACGGGAAATCCTTCTTCTACCTTCATTTGGACAGAATATTTCTTTGAGAAGAGTGGGCTTTTATTTGACCTCGGAAGTTTTTCTCCGTATATGATCCAAAATAAAACACATCAGTTCACACTGAGCTGCTAGACTAGTATTTTTTCTGTCCCATAATATAAAAACATTTCTACTTCTAAAGTATCAGTACGTAGGTTATTGTTCGCTCGTTCGTCCGTTCGCTTGTTTCGTTCATTCGTTCGCCAACCCATCGAAACACATTGCCACGAACAACCCCCCACTGATTTTTTTTTGCAAGCTGATGCCCACCTCCAACAACAACAACAACAACAACAAAGCCTTTAGTCCCAAACAAGTTGCGGTAGATTAGAGGTGAAACCCATAAGATCTCGCGACCAACTCATGACTCTGGCACATGGATAGCAAGCTTTCATGCACCCTTGTCCATGTCAAATTCGGTCTACCTTGACCTCTCTTGATATTCTCTGCACGCTTTAGCCATCCACTATGCACTGGAGCTTCTAGAGGCCTGCGCTGAATATGCCCAAATCATCCTAGACGATATTGGACAAACTTCTATTCAATTGGTGCTACCCCAACTCTATCTCGTATATCATCATTCCGGACTCGATCCTACCTCGTGTGGCCACACATCCATCTCAACATACGCATCTCCGCTACACCTAATTGTTGAACACGCCGCCTTTTAGTTGGCCAACACACAGCGCCATACAACATTGCGGGTCAAACTGTCGTCATGTAGAACTTGCCTTTTAGTTTTTGTGGCACTCTCTTTTTCACAGAGAATGCTAGAAGCTTGGTGCAACTTCATCCATCCGGCTTTGATTCGATGGTTCACATATTCATCAATACCCCCATCCTCCTACAACATTAACCCCTAATATCAAAATGTGTCCTGAGGCACCACCTGCCCGTCAAGGCTAATCTCCTCCTCCTCACACCTAGTGGTACTGAAGCCGCACATCATGTACTCGGTTTTAGTTCTACTAAGCCTAAACCCTTTCGTTTCCAAGTTTTGTCTCCATAACTCTAACTTCCTATTTACCCCTTTCCAACTATCGTCAACTAGCATCACATCATCCGCAAATAGCATACACCATGGGATATCTCCTTGTATATCCCTTGTGACCTCATCCATCACTAAGAAAAAAAGATAAGGGCTCAAAGCTGATCCCTGATGCAGTCCTATCTTAATCGGGAAGTCATTAGTGTCGACATCACTTGTTCAAACACTTGTCATTGCATTATCGTACATGTGCTCGATGAGGGTAGTGTACTTTGCTGGGACATTGTGTTTCTCCAAGGACGCCTACCACATGACATTCCGCGATATCTTATCATATGCCTTCTCCAAGTCAATGAACACCATCTGCAAGTCCTTCTTTTCCTCCCTGTATCTCTCCATAACTTGTCGTACCAAGAAAATGGCTTTCATGGTCGACCTCCCAGGCATGAAACACTAGTAGAAAAAGGGTCAAATGTGAGACACATTAGTCCCGGTTTGTAACAGAACCGGCACTAATGTGTCCATTAGTGCCGGTTCCAACGGCTAGGCGGGAGGAGCTCTTTAGTACCGGTTCGTGGCGAACCTTTAGCACCGGTTCGTGCCATGAACCGGTACTAATGAAAGTGGTGGCAGGATGTTGTCAGAGTGGGGACCCTCCAACACCTTTAGTACCGGTTCGTGGCACGAACCGGTACTAAAGGTCGTCCTGTATAAATCCTTCGTCCACCAGCACTCTGTTCTTCCCCCTTTCCCCTCTCCCTCTCCTCTGTTCTTTCCTTCTTCCTCTCGAGTTCATCACAAAATTTGCCCCAAATTTGTCAAGATTTGCAGGCCCCCATCCATTCAAATGATCACAAAGGTTAGGAACTTTGTCCTTTCATCTCTCATTGCTAGATTAGCTCTTGCATTGGTTTATATAGTGATTAATTGTGGGTTTTAGTAATTTGGGAGGAATTATATGTGGTAGTATTTGATTTATATGCAAATTGAGGTCAAAATAACACTTACTTTGCATATGTAGGTGTGGTTTACTTAGTGCCTTCTAAAACTCCGCCGTAACCACCGTCGATCACCCGCACCGTCCCGTCGCCGGCACCACCTTGTGGTGAGCCTCTTGTTCATGAAATTTTATATAAAAAATTGATGTTTGTGTGATTTGGATATATAGTTACTCGTATAACTATCTTACCCGTACGTTGTTTGTTATATATAGTGCAATGGTTTTGATATCCGTCCCCGTCGGCCCTCGTCCTTGTTATGATTCGGATGTGTTATATTCTCTTTTAAAACTATTTGTTGCATTTCGTGTTTATGACAAATTATGCCCATCAAGCTGACATAGATATTTTTATCTAGGAGGTATGTGAACCGGAAATTCCAACTGACCCTATTGTCGAGAGGTTAAATTTAGTTGAAAGAGAAAACGAGTATTTGAAAGAAAAATTGAAAAGAATTGAGGGGGAGAAGATGGAATTGGAGTTGCATGTTGCCGATGTCGTCGATGATCACAAGATCAAGATGAAGAAAATGCGTTTGAAGATTAGAAAGATTAGAAAATATGCCATTGATAGTGAGGCTTGGTATCATTATGATGTTGGATCAATTGTTACCTTAGTTGCGATCTTGATCGCATTTGTTGTTGCATTTAAATGCTTTAGCTAGAGAGTTATTTGTTTGTTGCATTTAAGTGTTGTATGAACTTTATGTATGAACTTTATGTATTGTATTAATTTGGTGTTTTTGGTGCTGTGTATTGAAGATGAGCCGGCAATGGATGTACGACGACCGATGCTCTCCCGAGTTCATTAATGGCGTGCATACTTTTATGCTTGCGGCTGACGCAAACAAGCGGGCGGATGGTTTTATGCCTTGTCCATGTGCTGGCTGTAAGAATGGTCACAATTACTCTACGTCAAGAACCATTCACGTCCACCTGTTTGAGTCCGGTTTCATGCCCCACTATAATGTTTGGACCAAGCACGGAGAAAGAGGGGTTATGATGGAAGACAATGAAGAAGAAGAGGACGATGGCAGCTATCCTAGCCATGGGTTCCCAGAATACGATGATACAACAATGGCGGAAGAAGCTGAGCCGGTAATGCGGGAAGAAGCTGAGCCGGCAATGCGGAAAGAAGCTGAAGAAGAGGCATCAGATGAGCCCGTTGATGATCTAGGTCGGGCCATTGCCGATGCAAAGAGAAACTGCGCAAGTGATTTGGAGAAGAAGAACTTGCATCGCATGTTAGAGGATCACAAAAAATTGTTGTACCCGAATTGCGTAGGTGACAAGAAAAGGCTGGGCACCACACTTGAATTGCTGCAATGGAAGGCAGAGAATGGTGTATCTGATAAGGGATTTGGAAAGTTGCTGGTAATGATAAAGAATATGCTTCCAAAGGACAACGAATTGCCCGAGAGTACGTATGAAGCAAAGAAGGCTGTCTGCCCTCTAGGGTTAGAGGTGCAGAAGATACATGCATGCCCTAATGATTGCATCCTCTACCGCGGTGAGTACGAGGATTTGAACGCTTGCCCGAGAGTACGTATGAAGCAAAGAAGGTTGTCTACCCTCTAGGGTTAGAGGTGCAGAAGATACATGCATGCCCTAATGATTGCATCCTCTACCGCGGTGAGTACGAGGATTTGAACGCTTGCCCGAGAGTACGTATGAAGCAAAGAAGGTTGTCTACCCTCTAGGGTTAGAGGTGCAGAAGATACATGCATGCCCTAATGATTGCATCCTCTACCGCGGTGAGTACGAGGATTTGAACGCTTGCCCGAGAGTACGTATGAAGCAAAGAAGGTTGTCTACCCTCTAGGGTTAGAGGTGCAGAAGATACATGCATGCCCTAATGATTGCATCCTCTACCGCGGTGAGTACGAGGATTTGAACGCTTGCCCGGTATACTGTGCATTGCGCTATAAGATCAGCCGCGATGACCCTGGTGATGTCGAGGGCGAGCGCCCCAGGAAGAAGATTCCTGCCAAGGTGATGTGGTATGCTCCTATAATACCACGGTTGAAACGTTTGTTCCAAAACAAAGAGCATGCCAAGGCGATGCGATGGCACAGAGAAGACCGTAAGAAAGATGGAAAATTGAGAGTACCCGCTGACGGGTCGCAGTGGAGAAAAATCAAAAGAAAGTCCGGGAAGGAGTTCGCAGATGACGCAAGGAACGTATGGTTTGGTCTAAGCGCAGATGGCATTAATCCTTTTGGGGACCAGAGCAGCAACCATAGCACCTGGCCTGTGACTCTATGTTTGTATAACCTTCCTCCTTGGTTGTGCATGAAGCGAAAGTTCATTATGATGCCAGTGCTCATCCAAGGCCCTAAGAAACCCGGCAACGACATTGCTGTTCGTGACCATCAATGATTGGCCTGCTCTCAGTAACCTTTCAGGACAGACAAACAAGGGATACCGCACATGCACGCACTGTTTGGATGATACCGACAGTATATATTTGGCTAATTGTAAGAAGAATGTGTACCTAGGACATCATCGATTTCTTTCGAGCAGGCATCCCGTAAGAAAGAAAGGCAAGCATTTCAAAGGTGAGGCGGATCACCGGACGAAGCCTCGCCACCGTACTGGTGCTGATGTACATGATATGGTCAAGGATTTAAAGGTGGTCTTTGGAAAGGGTCCTGGTGGACAACCTGTTCCGAATGACGCTGACGGACGCGCACCCATGTGGAAGAACAAATCTATATTTTGGGACCTGCCCTATTGGAAAGACCTAGAGGTCCGCTCCGCAATCGACGTGATGCACGTGACGAAGAATCTTTGTGTGACCCTGCTTGGCTTCTTGGGCGTGTATGGGAAGACAAAAGATACACCTGAGGCACGGGAGGACCAGCAACGTATGCACGGAAAAGACGGCATACATCAGGGTCATGCAAGCTACGCTCTTACCAAAGAAGAGAAGGAAATCTTCTTTGAATGCCTGCTCAGTATTAAGGTACCGTCTGGCTTCTCGTCGAATATAAAGGGAATAATAAACATGGCAGAGAAAAAGTTCCAAAACCTAAAGTCTCATGACTGCCACGTGACACTAGTAGAAAAGGGGCCTATTGTCCCGGTTGGTGAGGGCCTTTAGTCCCGGTTCATGAACCGGGACTAAAGGGTCGGTACTAATGCCCTGGCCCTTTAGTCCCGGTTCAATCCAGAACCGGGACTAAAGGGCGCGGCCACGTGGAGCTCCACCTTTAGTCCCGGTTGGTAACACCAACCGGGACTAAAGGAAATTTTATGTTTTTTTTAAAAAAAATTGAAAATTTTTTTTGAAATTTTTTTATTTTCAAATTTCTCAATTATTTTAACCTATAGTCTGTAATCACCACCCCTCATCACTTCTCAATTTATCCTCTAATCACCCCTCATCATTCCAAAACCGGGACTAAAGGGTCGGTACTAATGCCCTGGCCCTTTAGTCCCGGTTCAATCCAGAACCGGGACTAAAGGGCGCGGCCACGTGGAGCTCCACCTTTAGTCCCGGTTGGTAACACCAACCGGGACTAAAGGAAATTTTATGTTTTTTTAAAAGAAAAATTTGAAATTTTTTTTGAAATTTTTTTATTTTCAAATTTCTCAATTATTTTAACCTATAGTCTGTAATCACCACCCCTCATCACTTCTCAATTTATCCTCTAATCACCCCTCATCATTCCAAATCATCTAACTTCCCGAACGGTCACCCATCCTCCCACTCCCCCAGCCTGAGCACGCTTAACTTCCGGGTTCTATTCTCACTCGCTCCAAGTCTGCACTTGTTGTTTTCCTGACAATAGTAAGATGTCAATCCTATTAACCTTCAGGAATTTTGCTTGAGCATGAAGTGACACATTTCACTGTTTGAGTTTGAAACTATTGTTTTAAAAAACAATAATTATTTAGTAACACTAATATTTCTTCAATAATTAGTCTAACCATTGTTTGACCACAGTTTGACCAGATTTGACCAAAGTTGAAATAACTGAAATAATTATTTAGTAACACTAATATTCTAGAATAATTAGTTTGACCGTTGTTCGACCACAGTTTGCCCACTGTTTGAATTTTTTTCGATTTTTTCCACTCTAGATCTTAAAAGCCCCGTAACATTTTTTCTGTTAGGTTTTTGAGGATTTTGAAAATGTTAAATTCAGATGTAACTTTTCGAGTAGATGATTTTTCATATAAAAAACTATTTCATCCGAGTTAGTATGCAAAGGTTATGCCCATTTTTACAAATTTCAGAGAGATTTTGCAAATAAAGTCAAAATTCACATTTGCAAATTTTCCCAACAACTAGACCACTTATCACATGGGAAACTTATTTTCTTCTATTTTCTGACATTTCCATCATTTTCTTTTATTTTTTTAAACTGAAAAGGCAATCCACGGGGGGGGGTGTGGAGAGAGTTTGAAAATAGGACCTTTAGTACCGGTTCGTGCCATGAACCGGGACTAATGCCTCAAAGGCCATTAGTACCGGTTGGTGGCACCAACCGGGACTAAAGGTCTAACCATTAGTACCGGTTGGTGCCACCAACCGGAACTAATGGGCATCGCACCCTTTAGTCCCGGTTCGTGGCACGAACCGGGACTAAAGGGCCCAGGTGAACCGGGACTAATGCCTTAGCCGCACGAACCGGGATAAATGCAACCATTGGTCCCGGTTCTGGACTGAACTGGGACTAATGGGGTTACCCGGCCTGGACCATTGCCCCCTTTTCTACTAGTGTGATTATGACACAACTGCTTCTCTTGCATTGAGGGGGCTTCTACCGAAAAACGTTCGATTAGCCATTGTGAAGCTATGTGCATTTCTCAATGCAATCTCTCAGAAGGTAATCGATCCAGAAATCATACCAAGGTTAGAGAATGATTTGGTGCAATGTCTTGTCAGTTTTGAGTTGGTGTTCCCACCATCCTTCTTCAACTTCAACATCATGACACACTTCCTAGTTCACCTATGCGAAGAGATTAATGTTTTGGGTCTTGTATTTCTACACAATATGTTCCCCTTTGAGAGGTTCATTTGAGTCTTAAAGAAATATGTTCATAACCGTGCTAGGCCAGAAGGAAGCATCTCCAAGGGCCATGAAAATGAGGAGGTCATTGAGTTTTGTATTGACTTTATTCCTGACCTTAAGCCGATTGGTGTTCCTGAATCGCGGCATAGGGGCAGACTGGATGGAAAAGGCACGCTAGGAGGGGAACAAATAATATGTATGGACGGACATTCTCTCACTGAAGCACACTACACAGTTCTACAGAATTCCGCCTTGGTGGCTCCGTATATGGATGAACACAAGAATTTGCTACGCTCCAAACACCCGGAGCGGTCTGATGACTGGATTACACGTGAACAAACCAGGAGTTTCGCCAGCTGGTTGCAGACACGTACCATGCATGACGCCTCTATTGAAGATGACATGTACTTGCTGTCCCAGTTACCATCTTCGAATATAATGACTTTCAAAGGGTACGAGATAAATGGTAATACATTTTACACGATCGCCCAAGATAAGAAGAGCACCAACCAAAACAGTGGTGTCCGCTTTGATGCAGAAACCAAGACGGGAAAGGAAACACATTATGGTTATATACAGGACATATGGGAACTTGACTATTGACGTGGTTTGAAGGTCCCTTTCTTTCGGTGCAAATGGGTCAATATGACACGAGGCGGGGTAACGGAAGACCCACAGTACGGAATGACAATAGTGGATCTCAACAATCTTGCGTATGCAGACGAACCATTCGTCCTAGCCAATGATGTGGCACAGGTTTTCTATGTGAAGGACATGTCTACCAAGCCGGGAAAAAGAAAAGATAAGGAAGTGAATGCATCGTATGATGAGGCAAAGCGGCACATACTTCTTTCTGGGAAGAGAAACATCGTGGGAGTGGATGACAAGACAGACATGTCAGAAGATTGTGAAAAGTTTGATGAAATTGCTCCATTCACAGTGAATATTGACCCGAGCATCCCGTTAAATGATGAAGATTTTCCATGGTTACGACGCAAAGGGACACACGCGAAGAAAAAGTTTCACACCCAAAGATCTGGGATGTGATCGGCTTCACTATCATCACTTTCTTCTGTGTTTCACACCCAGGAGGGGATCTCTGTAATAGTTAGGGTAGTTATGTGTTTGGCATTTAAAACGCGAAGAAATTTTATGTGCAAACAAATTCTTTCATGCCTTTACTGATTTTTAAAGTTAAGTTATTCACAAACTAGTGATTCACACAAATTTCAAATAATTCAAAATTTAAATTATTCAAATTTGAAAACTATCGGCACTAACAGAAAGTTTCAAATTTTTGTACCTAAAGCAATAATATTCACAAAGAAATTCTAAATACAGCAAAAAAACAACTAAAACAAAATAAATAAAGCAGAAAAGAAAAAACTAAATGAAAAAAGCCCACCTACTGGGCCACAGCGGCCTGCATACAACTAGAAACCCAAATTGTAATTGGGCCAGGATGCAGGCCCGCTAGCCCAATAGGCCCATCAGGGCATAGGAGCAGACATAGGCCCGGAAGGCCTGCTTAAGAGAGGAGCTCGAGAGAGCTACCGCACTGGGGCTTATAAACTAGTGCGGGCGCCCCTCGGCTAGCGAGGTGGGAGTAAACTTGCCGCACCGCACCTGCGCCAGCGCACCACCTTTAGTACTGGTTGGTGGCTGGAACCGGTACTAAAGGGTGGGTCTTTAGTACCGGTTCCAGCCACCACCCGGTACTAAAGGCCTGCCCTTCCCGCCGCTTGGCCTGGCCAAAACAGGCCTTTAGTACCGGTTGGTAGCTCCAACCGGTACTAAAGGTGTCCCCTATATAAAGAACACTTTGAAAAATTTCAGTTTCTCATCTCCCACTTCTCTCTGCCGCCGCCCCGTCCCACGCCGTCGCCGCCCCTGTCAAGCCGTCCACGTCGACTCCGCGACGCCCCCGTCCTCGTCGCGTCGTCCCCATCGGCTCCGCGGTGCCCCCGTCGCCGGCCTGTCCCGGTCGCCGCCCCGGCCCGTCGCCGTCCCCTCGCCTCGCCATCGCCGTCGCCTTGGATTGACCTCGCCTCGCCGTCGCCGTCGCCTCGACCTCGCCCGCGCGCGCTGTGAGCCCCTCCCCCGGCCACTCTCCTCCCTCCAATCGATCAAAGCCACACCGCGTGCCGGCGCCGGCCGTAGCGCACACACACGCGCATGCGCACACACACACACTACATGCACACACACACACACACTACACGCGCACACACACACACACAATTTTTCTGGTTTTAGCTTTTAGTTTTTTCTATTTTTCTGTTCTTCATACAAAGTTTTAGATGAATTAATTAGATTAGATTAGATTAATGTCAAATAGTATATAGAAATGTTAGTTATAATATATATAATGTCAAATGTTATGGAAATGTTAGTCATATGGAAATGTTAGAAATTTTGGAAATGTTAGTTTTAGCTAGCTAGATGAATTAGATTAATTTCAAATTGTTAGACGATGATCGATGTTTTTTTAGTTTCTTATATTTTAGTTATAAAATTTAGAATTTGCATATATGAAATCACAATCCATC
Source organism: Triticum urartu (assembly GCF_003073215.2). NCBI lineage: Eukaryota > Viridiplantae > Streptophyta > Magnoliopsida > Poales > Poaceae > Triticum > Triticum urartu. The sequence goes on along the minus strand of NC_053027.1, from coordinate 22,568,796 downwards.
ACTTAAAACATGTTACTTTACTTTTGCGGCATATAGTATTTGTTGTCGACGATGCCCGACCCGCATCCTCGCCGTCGACCCGTTCGCGACGACGTCCTGCTTCAAAGGACTCATGTCCGGGACTGGGCTCCGCCGGGCTGGCACTGGGAGGTGCTTCCTTCAGGGGCGCGACGCTTGGTGAGGAACCCGGCCCTGGGTCCCGTCGTCGACCCTCATCTCCTTTGGTGGCGTTCGCGTGAGCCACTTTTGGTGCGGAGGGAGCCGGCCCAGCCGGAGGTGGTACGTCGCCGTGTCAGGGAGGAGGACGAGCACATCCATCGCTACATGGCTGCTATGGACGTCAGGTTCTCCAACACCTGGCAGGTTCTTTGGGGAGATCACCCAAGCTATGATCCAGTGATGGTTCCTTCACTTTGGTTGTCCACCGCCCGCGCCTCAGGAACCGCGAGTGGCCTAGATTACTCTTTAGTATTCGATCTTTATTAGCTGCTAGTTGATTTATTCGAGATTATATATATTATTCGAGAAGATGTATTCGAGATTATATCTATTATTCGAGACGATGTATTCGAGATTATATTCGATTATGCTTATTATGTACTATGATTGATTCAGTTTTTCCTTATTAATTGATTGCAACCATGCATTGTAATTTGAATACTAAATTGTTTTATATTTCTTTTGGATTAGTTAAATAAAAGCTATGGCAGACAATACCGGCAGAGAGGGAGAAGAGACCCTGTTCGATATCATACGCCAGATGATGATCAGAATGAAGAAGATTATGACGGCTCCGAATTTCTAAACAACACCGGGGGGTGATATGATATTCGATCGCGACGACTGAATTGATGAAGTCATGAACTATGATTATGATGATGACGAAGAAAATGTTGATCTTGAGACAACAAAGACCGGCGAGGTATATTTATTTATATAGGTAGGCATCTGGTGATCATCACATGTTTTAAATGACTTGAAGATATATTAACGAATCGATCTTTCTTCTTTCAGCCATCCGGATCGAGCAAATCTTCAGGCAACAGGACAGTACGAGGCCCGAACAAAAAGTTGAAGGAGGGCGTAAAGTACAATATCGAGGCCATCAAACCTGATGGCGAACCATTAGCGCCTAAGAAGATTGCGGAGAAGTTCATTCGTCAGTGCGGAGTTCTTGTGAAGGACCAACTACAGATCTCCCTTCAAGCTTGGAGAGAGCCAGCAAAGCCACATCCAGATGTTACTTTTGTCGATGACAGACAAAAAGGTCTGCTTTGGGAAAGTCTCATGGAACATTTCACCCTACTAGATCATTTCACAGACGCAGATGTGGAGAAAGTCAAGGACGCTGCTCTTAGGAAGATGGCGGTTCCATTCAACAACCACAAGAATTGTGTTTGGTACAAGTACGTCAAGGGAGGAAGGAAGACTCCAGTATTCGAGGGAACACTAGAGAAGCAAAGTGCTCATTGGGAAGATTTCGTGAAATTCAAGGATTCGGAATTAGCTAAGGAACGGTCGAGAATAAATAAGAAGAATGCCGAAAAAAGGATAAGTTCCATAAGCTGGGGCCAGGTGGCTATGCGGTGGCAATGCCTAAGTGGGATAAGTCTGAGAAAGAGGTGGAGGATGTAGGTGTCACTCCGGTTACTAGGAGCTGGCCCCCCAGCTGTAGGACTTGGTTCTATGCGCATGGGGGGGAGTTGGACCCGAAGATAGGCAAAGTTTCGACGAAGGCATGTCTGAACGGAGCCAACAATAAGCTACTTGTTGCAATAGAAGAGGCTCGGTCGGGGGTGTTCCAGCCCAACATAGAGAACGACGAGCTTACGTGTGCCCTGGGAAATCCTGAACACCCGGGAAGAACACGAGGCAAGGGTGCTATTCCCGTGGTATGAGGGGTTTTCGGACTGGAACACCGACTACAGAACCCGTGCGAGAAAGAAGATTGCGGAGGAGAAGAAGAGGATGATGGAGGAGGAGCAGAGGAAGCTGGACTATGAACGCCTTCAAGGCCTAGAATCAGCGCATGAGGACTTGGCAGTCAAATTCCAGCGGCAGCAGGAGCAGATCGACTCACTTAGCCAGCAAAGGGGGTCTCAGCAGCTGCAGCAGCTAGCGGATGACCCAGCATTGGATAGCACCGCCCCATCCATGCCGAGAAGCAGTGTGGGTTCCGCCCCAGGCGACGCAATGCTGGATAGATACCCCGTGGATGACATCATGGAGAACACTAACTGCGAGTTACACTTCGAAATGAAGAACATATCCATGAAGGTGGCGGACGCCGTTGCTTTTACAAATCCTCCCGAGGCAACCTTCCATTGCAACCCGATTCCAGCGGGCTATGCTCGTGTCTTGGTTGATGAGGTGGTGGACCCATATTCGGGGCTACAGCTTGACATTCCTGGAGGTGACGATGAGCACACATTGGGAGAGGTCATACATCGTATCATCCTATTGAGAAAGGATTGCATCGTCTTTCGAAGGCCACCGACACTGCGTCACCCGACTCCTCGTCGAAGTCCGCCACCGAGTCAGCAGACTCCCGCTCCTCCAAGTCCACCAACACGTGAGGCCACTCATCCTCCTCCAAGTCCGGCAAAGTGTCAGGCCACTCCTCCTGCAAGTCCGACACAGCGTCAGACGTCCACTCCTCCTCCAAGTCCGGCACAACTTCAGGCCACTCCTCCTCCAAGTCCGGCACAGCCTCAGGCCACTCCTCCTCGTCCAACTTAGCCACGTCAGTCGTCTCCGCCGCCTCAGCAATCACAGAAGAGAGCCGCCGCAGCTATGGTGCGTAGCGGTACAAGTCGAGGTAGTACGGGAGGTACAGGCGGAGGCAAATGATTTCAATATGGTCCAAGCAGCCTCGCGCCTCTTCCGCAGAGGCCTTATGAAAAGTCCGAGGAGGAAAACGCACCCATATCGAAGGCCGAGGTGGAAGCCCATTTTGCACCGAAACCGCCACCGCCGCCAAGGGAGAAAGTTCCTGAGGAAAAGATTGACCACTTCATTCGTATGGCTAGACCACCAGCTCCCAAGCCTGTTGACATAGACTATGAGCGTTGTCAGTGTACAAAAAGAGGGGTACACTTTTTGTACCCCTATAACCGTGCACGGGCAGTCTGAGCCACGGGCACCACCACACTGAGCAAGGCAAGGGAGGTGAGCCAAGGTAAGACCGAAGCTGAAGAGGAGCAGAATGACGCCAAGACCACAAAGGGCGAAGAGGACAGCTTTAGCTAGCCCGGCAAGATCCTTGCCGTGACAGCTCGCCCCACACCTACGGAGCGAGGTCACCCTTGAGTCCACTGCCCCCATGGGGCAAGGATTCGGGAGACATCCCCGTGGTGGCACGCAGATCTTTGTGAAGACATTCAAGACCAGATGCCCACTTAAAAAGGTGATGACCCTTGGCGGGATTCTAGCCAAGAAGGACCACAAGGCCCCCGGCAAGAGCCTTGTCGAGGACGACAAGCGAGCGCCATGGCAAGACCCTTGCCGGGGCCCCGGCAAGGCCCTTGCCGAGGATACCCGTGGGGCCACCATCAGGCCCGCACTAGTCACGCCCCCACCGCCGTTCGCATGCAGCTGCCGACCCAACCAGTTGGGCAGGCACCTGCGTGGCGGCATGCATATCTTCGTGGAGACCCACCACTGCGCCACCTCAGCTGCTTGCCTGCCTACATGGCACCACAAGCACCGCTGGCCAGGGCGCGTGTCAGCGCAAGAGGGAGCGGCGACGGATGGGACAGGGCCCTCCCCCGTCCCCGATAAAGCAAGGACACCTAAGCAAGGCGCATTAAATGTGCCTTGTCATGTAATGCGAGGGATAAACTCGCATTATTGTACCCTTTCCACCTCCTGTGTGCCACTGTGGCCCTTTCCTATAAAAGCAGGCCCAAGGCGACCAGGAGAGGGATTCGGCTTTTTGGAGCTCTTCACACCCCATAGCTAGCTCAAGAACACTGATATACAATCCACCAAAGCAGGAGTAGGGTTTTACGCATCCTCGCGGCCCGAACCTGGATAAAGGAACCGTGTGCTATCTGTTTGATCCGCTCTTCTCACGACCCCGTGCCCGGCAACCGTAGTAGGGATTCTTGTGATCCCATAGGTGTCGTTTCCCACCGACATCTTTGGCGCGCCAGGTAGGGGGGGCAGCGCAGTTGTGAGAATCGGTTTTAGCAGTTAGTTCGTCGCTCCTTCATCTTCGTGACCCTTGAAGAAGAAAAGGGGCCAGGAGATTGGCACTCGAGCGATCGCGAACAAAAGCTAAGTTGCACTGAACCCTTTCTTATACTACCCTTTTTATTTGAGGTTATTTCCCCCGGGAGGTGTCGCGCCTTTATATGAAAACTTGCATGCCAGGGGGCTCTACCACGATCGGCAACGCGCTTTCCCTATTTCGAGTCCGCTCAACGGCTCAAGCGGCTGCGTCGAGAGTGGCGGAGTGGCCTCCCGTGATCGGCAACGCCCTCGATTCTGACTCGAGTCAAGCTCGACAGTTCGAGCGGCCGCGTTCGGGGCGGGGAGGTGGCCCGTCCGGTTGCACGCGTACCCGACAGACCATGGGGATCCGTCCCCAAGACACCGCTTGGGGCTTTCGCGCCGGCGAGCCTTCCCGATCGGCGTAGGGTACACATACAAAGAGGAATCAAACGGGGAAATAACATGCATGAAATTGAGAGTACTTCAAAGTTATATTACAGCTCATCATTGCTGCGGTCCTAACTAAAGATAAATTTTGTCTTGATGGGGAACCCACAGCGGCGAAGAAGAACGGCATGCCTAATCCCGGCGCTGGCCTTCCACCCTCTTGATTTCGTCGATGCAGTCGGTGATGGGCTTGATGCGCTCCTTGAGCACCGCGGGGTCAGCACCCTCTGGCAAGCTCTTCATCGCGGCCGCGAAGTCAAGATCGGGGTTCCAGTACGCCACCTTGGTGAGGACCTTGAACACAACCCTCCGGCAAAGTCGCCGGGCCTCCTCGGCCAGCGTGGCCATCCTGTTGGAATGGAGATAGGCCAAGGCCCCAAGGACGCCCTCGAAGAACTGGGTCAGCTTGGCGTTGACGGTCCCGCTGCGCTCAGGGGCGTACCTCACGTTTGGCAACCCCATGGTGGCCACTTGCGAGGTAACCCTGCCAGCGACGACCTCCAGATGGCTGATCCACCTGTTCTCGCCCGCCACGTATTCTTGGTGGGAGGTGGCCTCGTTCGCCCGCAGCTGCTTCTCTTCCTCCAAGCTCTGGGTCAAGGTCTCCTCCCGAGCCCTGCTCCCCGACAACAGCTTCTCGAGATCCTCCAGCTTCAGCTTGAGGTCTCTGATGGAGTTCTGCGCTTCAGAGAGCTCCCCGGCCCTGCTGATGACCAATCCTTGCGCCTCTGCCAAGGCGTAGTTGAGCGTGCTCTTCTCGCAGGACAGCTTGAGGGCCTTCTCCTTCAGCTCATCCCGCTCCGCTTCCAGCTCCTTCACCTTGCCGGCGTGAGCCAGGGCTTGGGCATCGAGCGCCTCTTTGTGCCTCTGCTCCAGCTCGCGAGTCCGCCGCGCGACAAAGGTCTCGAGCTCCTCGTCCTTGCCGTGGAGCGTGGCGGCAAGCTTCGCCTCACGCGCAGAGAGGTCCTCCTCCTGGGAGTCCAAGGCGGCTTGATGCTGGTTCCGGGTGGCTTCGGCCGCGGCAGCCAAGTTCGCCGCCTTCTCCTGGGCCTTCTCGATGTCGGCCAGCTTCATGGCGAGCTCCACATCGTGCTGGGCCAATTTCTCTTGGAAGGCCCTCTGCTCCTCGCGGGACTGGTGGAACCAAGTCTGCGTCTCGGCGATGCGCGCCTTGAAGTCCGCCTCCGCGTTGTCCACCGTTGCCACCCTGGTCTTGACCTTGTCCAGGCGCGCGCGGTAGAGCACTTGGAGCTTCCAGAAATTGGCCCCCATGGCGCAGAAGAGCTGCTCTTCTGGAGAACCATCACCGCCAGCACCCGGCGTGTCGACAACCTCGAACCCGATGGCGGCAAGCACCTCGCCATCAAAGACTTCTCCTTCGACGGGCGCTCGGCTTGACGCCCCTGGGAGGTGGATGAAAAGATCATCACCCACCTTCAGATACCTGCCGGGGCCCGAGGTTGAGGAGGAAGGAGGCTGATCGTCCATCGCCTCTTCCTCGGCAGGGGCCTTGCCGGCTCCCCCGGCAGGACCACCGCTGGCGCCCTTGCGGAAGCCTCGTCGGTGGCTTTGGCGGCCCCCGCGGCGGCGTCCTCGACCGTGCCCTTGGCGGCCTCATCAGCGGCAGCCTCACCAGCGGCGGCCTCGTCTGCATTCTTGGCGGCCTCCTCGGCGGAAATCTTGTCGGCCTCAGCCGCGGCCTCTTCGGCGATATCCCTGACAACGGTGTCCACGTCCTCTGTATCTGTTGGAGGAGGGCCTGGGCGGCAGTAGGAGCAATGAAGCCAAGAGAAGCATAAGGGAAAAGAATAAGGGACGAAGGATGGGCGACTCACCAGTGCCGGGCTGTGAAGCAGAAGCCCCCTCTCCGCCAGTCCTTGGAGCCGAGGCAGAGCCACCAATGCCCAAGTTCCCCTCTTCCTCCATGGGTGTGGGCTCTGTGCCTGATGCAATTGCCGGGGATGCCCCCCGAGGCGGCGTAGTCGGTGGGGGTGGTGTGTTGGGAGTAGCCCTCTGCGGCTCCTCCTGCTGCCGCTCCCCTCCTGCGAACCCGGCAAGGTCAGCGTCGTGGCATCGAGCACCTACCCCATGTCGGGTAAGAAGGAGGTGATGAACTTACGCTGGGGGCTGCGCCGGGGGCTGCTATCCGGGCTGCTCAGCACCACCAATGGTGTCTTTGAAGCCCCAGCCGGGGGCTGGCTGCTCGCCGAGGTCCTCGCCCTCTTCGCCCTCTGGGCCAACATCTCTGCATCCCTACAAAAGCAAAAATGGATCAAGACAAGCGACCCAGTTCAGGGAAATGGAAACGACAGCAAGGAACAGAACACTTACTCGTCGTCCGTCTCCTCCTCTTCCGCCAGTTTCCTTTTCCTCTCCGGGCTGAGGGGCCCGAGATCAAAGGGGAGCTCCACATCAACGTCCGAGTCGACGCCTGCCGGAGGAGGCGGAGAAGGCGGCGGGGTCTGTGTGCGCCTAGATGAGGAAGAGGCTGCCGCCTTCTTCTTCTCAGCAGCCTTCATCGGTGTCTTCGCTGCCGAGGCCCTCATGTGACGCCTGGAACCTTCCAGGGTCAATTGAGGCCGCGTACCCCTGCCAGGTCAGACCGGCTCGCCAGAGCTAGCCCGCCGCAGGACTCGCCCTCTTCCCCTGACTAGCGTCGAGCCCGCCGCCACGCCCTCCTCCGACGACGATTCGTCGGCCACATCCTCGACGAGCGGAGCTTCAGTGTCGGCGCCGCCGGCCTTCTTAGTGGCCGCCGCCCACAGAGAGAACTGCTCCTGCTCTACGGCCGCGGCGACCTCATCCACCACACCCCCGGCGCTGCCGGCCTCCAGAGCAAGCTGTGCCTCCTTCGCCCTGGTGGCGATGTAGTCCAGCTCCGCCTGAGTGGTGTCCATGACAAGCCACCGCTCGGCATCGACATTGACGTGCACCTCAATCAAGGTGTCGAAGAACTGGTGCACATCTGCGGCCGTCGGCTCCCTCCAGCTCGGGACGGGGCCGTGCGCATTGCAGTCCGGCATCATGGCGATGATCTCTGACCGGCGTGAATTGTTGCACAGCGGGACCACTCCCGCAGGCAACTTGAAGAGAGGCCTCTTGACGGCCTTGCCGGCCTTTACGGCAACCCTTGCGGCCTTGCCGGTCAGCTCTACCTCGTCGTCATCATCCACATCCAGCTGGAAGAGCCGTTGGCAGAAGTGGGCATGCCCCATCACCGTGAAGTTGTGGTCGAGGCCAGGGCGAAGCCGCATGATGTCAGCCGGGTTCGTGAAGAGCCAAGCTGGCCTCCCCTTATTATGCAGCGGGGCGATCCGGCGGCGGATGAAATCCTCCCCGATCATCTCGAGGGTGAGCCCAGCCCGGGCCAGCAGGAGAATCCTGGTGGTGGCAACAGTGAGCCTCCCGTCGTCGGCGTCGACATCACCCCAATCGTTGCCACGGACCGGCGGCGTTCGGCGGACCTTGCAAAATTCTGGCGGGTCGTCATCCTCAATCCAGCACCACCGGTCGCGACATTCATCCCACCTCTCCTTCACGGCACCATCTGGGTACGCCCCCTTGGATCGTGGGATCCAGGTGACGCAGCCAGCGACGGCACCCCCCCGTTTGGATTCGAGGATAGAAATAATGGCGGAAGAGCGCCGTGTTAGGCTGCACTCCGGCAAAGACCTCGCAAAGGTGTGCGAAGCAAGACAGGCACGCCACCGCATTCGGGGTGAAATCCAAGAGGCGAAAACCAAAGGTGTGCATAATGTCGCAGAAGAAATCGGAGAAAGGAGGACATAACCCACAGGAAAAGTAGTCAACGAAGAAGGGGTACCAATTTGGGGCAGGATCAGCACAAGCAGCGGGGACGACGTGCGTCGCCGGGTGTCCCGAGTTCTCTCCCCCCGTCTTCACTCCCCACAGGGGCTTGAAAGAGGCCCGGAGCTCATGGACGTCAACCGACGAGGGGAAGAAGAAGGCGGACTTCGTCTTGTCCCCCAGCAGCGCGCTTGCCGGCGGCTCCACGGTCCCAGAGCCCTTGGCCACCCCCTTGCCCTTGGCGGATTTGGGCGCCATGGCGACCAAGGAGTCCAGAAGGTTGAGAAAGGGGGGCAAAGCAGCAACGGCAGGCGACGACGAGAGCTTGCAAGAGAAGGAAGAAAGGGAACGGCGGCTCTCAGATTGGCAAAGGCACGAAGGGGAGGGGAAAGTGAGCAGCGCGTCCGCGGTTATTCCTTCTAATGGGGGAGAACGTGGGCCGCCTCCTTTCACATTAACTGAGATGTGACGCATGCCCGCGGGAAGCAACCCCACGCATGCCGCCCACGTCACACACGCCTCCCCACGCCGCGCCACGCGCGGGAAGCATGGGGAGCGCAGCGCGCGAAGAAACTTACCGCGGTAAAAACCGCCCCGCCTGCCCGTGCACCGTTTTTGGGCCTAGCCCAACAACGCGATTGCGCTTACATGTGGCCCAGGCCCGGGGGCTCCTGTCGGTGTACAAAAAGAGGGGTACACTTTTTGTAACCCTATAACCGTGCACGGGCAGTCTGAGCCACGGGCACCACCACACTGGGCAAGGCAAGGGAGGTGAGCCAAGGTAAGACCGAAGCTGAAGAGGAGCAGAACGACGCCAAGACCACAAAGGGAGAAGGGGACAGCTTTAGCTAGCCCGGCAAGATCCTTGCCGTGACAGCTCGCCCCACACCTACAGAGCGAGGTCACCCTTGAGTCCACTGCCCCCATGGGGCAAGGATTCGGGAGACATCCCCGTGGTGACATGCAGATCTTTGTGAAGACATTCAAGACTAGATGCCCACTTAAAAAGGTGATGACCCTTGGCGGGATTCCAGCCAAGAAGGACCACAAGGCCCCCGGCAAGAGCCTTGCCGGGGACGACAAGCGAGCGCCACGGCAAGACCCTTGCCGGGGTGGGGCCACCTCGGCAAGACCCTTGCCGGGGCCCCGGCAAGGCCCTTGCCGAGGAGACCCGTGGGGCCACCATCAGGCCCTCACCAGTCACGCCCCCACCGCCGTTCGCATGCAGCTGCCGACCCAACCAGTTGGGCAGGCACCTGCGTGGCGGCATGCAGATCTTCGTGGAGACCCACCACTGCGCCACCTCAGCTGCTTGCCTGCCTACATGGCACCACAAGCACCACTGGCCAGGGCGCGTGTCAGCGCAAGAGGGAGCGGCGACGGACGGGACAGGGCCCTCCCCCATCCCCGATAAAGCAAGGACACCTAAGCAAGGCACATTAAATGCGCCTTGTCATGTAATGCGAGGGATAAACTCGCATTACTGTACCCTTTCCACCTCCTGTGTGCCACTGTGGCAACCCTTCCCTATAAAAGGAGGCCCAAGGCGACCAGGAGAGGGATTCAGCTTTTTGGAGCTCTTCACGCCCCATAGCAAGCTCAAGAACACTAATATACAATCCACCAAAGCAGGAGTAGGGTTTTACGCATCCTCGTGGCCCGGACCTGGATAAAGGAACCATGTGCTATCTGTTTGATCCGCTCTTCTCACGACCCCCGCGCCCCGCAACCGTAGTAGGGATTCTTGTGATCCCATAGGTATCGTTTCCCACCGACAAGCGCCACCTCAGGAAGTTAAATCGAGCACATCTACAGAAAGAGGCGAGCTCGAGCTCGAGCAAATCAGCTCGCAAAAAATGCGGTAAAACCGTTCCCCAGCTGGGAGAACAGGCGGCGCAATTGATCCCCCCGCTTGTTGTGCCAACAACACATAAGAGTACACGCGCCCAATATTATTGTGGGAAAACCGTTAACGTTCCCCAGCTGGGCGATGTGGTAATAACCGAGGAGCATATAAGGCAGGCTGAAATCCTCAAGATCACTGTTGGACAACTCCTCGAGATCGAGCCCATGCCTCTGCTTACAGAAGAGGAAATAAAACGGAAATATGTCCGGGGCCAATCTTTGGTCGAGCCAGACGAGGTCAAGAAGCTCCCAACGAGAATGTATGAATTGCATTAATGGTACATGAACATTACCAAGATTTCCAATCGAGAGTCCCTCATGGTGAATGTCAAGAAGGATCATTACTACCATGAGAAAGTTGTGTCTGTTGAGTATTCAGAACTATTTCAGTTATACAATCAAGACGCACTCGACAAATCTATCGTCAGTTGCTATTGTCTGTAAGTGATTTTTTCTGTAATTTAAGTCTCAAGCTAGCTGTAGTGATCCTTTTGATCAATCATTACCTGTAATTATCCTCACTATATTCTTTTATGTGGTATTATGCAGGATGAAGATGTATGAAATGAAAAAAGGTGGACGCTATGGCATTGGGTTCATTAACCCAAATACCGTTAATGAATACACATGGAAATTAGATGCATATTATTAAAAAAGTGTAGAGGAAAGCATGCTAGAGTTCTTGAAGCGCCTCAATATCAATGAAGATATACTACTTCCTTACAACTTCCAGTGAGTCACACTGTCTTATACTACAAATTCTCTGTTTTTGCCTACTAGCTAGCTACATGTTTTTGCTTACATATGCCCGCTTAATTAAGACATGCAAACGTGTGTGCATGCAGATTTCACTGGATCTTGTTAATCATTAAAGTTGATGAAGGAACAGTTGAAGTACTAGACTCACTACTTAAGAAAGCAAGTGACTACACCATCGTGAAGGGGATAGTCAACAGGTAATTTCAATCATTATTAACTATATCTCAGCCTATTTAATTAGTTCGTCATTTCCTGATAACAACTATTAATAACCCATTTATTCATTTTCTTTGTCGGCGGGCAGGGTTTGGGCAAAGTTCATCAGCGTCACTCCAGGCAAATGGAATCGAAATCTGAAATGGTATCGACCCAAGGTAACTAATTAAGTAGTACTAGCTAGCTAGCTGTCATCTCTTTAATTATCATGCTTGATTAATTATTATCTGATCAAATTCCATTCTCTAAAGGCCCTTGAGCAGGCGCAGGGGATTGATCTGTGTGCATACTGCGTTTGCGAGAACATTCGCATCATGACGTCCGAAAGGAGCAGATCTCAAAGACAGGAATGGGTACATTTGTCAGAACACTATTCACAATTTTTACACCATTATCGATATCTGGTCACACAACTAATACACATGCATATTGATCTCCTTCTTAACAGTTCACAGAGGTGCGGGAGAAGCTCCTACCAACGGAGCGCGTACAAGCACTTCAAGAGGAAATTGCGGGATTTTTGCTCGACCAAGTAGATCCGAACGGAGAATACCATTACCCGCTACCGCCCCCATGAACCACTTCCAATTGTTATCGTGCTCCGAAGGCACCAATTAGGCTAATGCCGCTGGCTCCGAAGGCACTAATTAGGAGACATTGTATATATATAGCTAGCTAATTGTATACATGTGTGAATTAATGGTGGTTATGAGACATTCGATGATATATATATATATATATAGAAATTCTGTTTATATATATGCATAACGTGTACAATATGTAGCATCGTAAAATACCAGCAGACAAAGAAGAATTAAATGGAAAACACAAAATTAAATAAAAAAGAAATCATAAACCCCAACCCCCCCCCCCCAACCTTTTAATACCGGTTGGTTTCACCAACCGGTACTAAAGGGCTCCCTGCCCCCGGAGCTGGCTCGTGCCACATGGTTGCCCTTTAGCACCGGGTCGTGCTGAACCGGTACTAAAGAGGGGGGGCCTTTAGTGCCCACACTTTAGTGCCGGTTACCGAACCGGCACTAAAGGGCCTTACGAACCGGTGCTATTGCCCGGTTCTGCACTAGTGAAACCAAACTGATTTTTTGTCACGCTTGTCATTCTTCTTAAGCGGTGCTCAATGACTCTCTCCAATAGCTTCTTTGTATGGCTCGTCAGCTTAATTCTACGGTAATTAATACAACTCTGAACATCCCCCTTGTTCTTGAAGATTGAGGTACTAATATACTCCATGTCCATTCTTCTGGCATCTTGTTTGCCCAAAAAATAAGGTTCAAAATCTTGGTTAGCCATACTATCGCTTTCTCCCTGAGACCTTTCCACACCTCAATGGGGATACAATCAGGGCCCGTCGCCTTTCCTCCTTTCATCCATTTTAGAGCCTCCTTGACCTCAGGCTCCTGGATTCTCCGCACAAAGCGCATGTTAGTCTCGCGTCAAAGGAGTCATCTAGTTCAATGGTAGAACTCTCATTCTTCCCATTAAACAGCTTGTCGAACTACTCCCGCCCACCTCCTATAGTTCCTGGTGTTTACCGGTTTTTTTGCCTACCCAAGGAATCGATCCATATACCCCGAGTCCTCCGTCTCTCCATCTCTATCAGTTCGTGCCTCCTCTAGGGTTCATAGCGCTCCCTCAGTCGCCATACACCGCAGCCGCAGGCGCCGCGTATGACCTCAAACCTACGCGTCGTCGTTGTTCCCCGCGCTCGACCTCCAGCTCCGTTCCCCATCGCCGTCCTCCCTATGTCGTCGTCCCGTCATTGCGGCGCGGTCGTGCGTACATTGCTAGCAGCGAGACCAACGTCCCATCCCTAGCGGCGAGACCAATGCCCCAGCTCCAGATGTGTGGCAACCAGTTTGCTTTACATGTTTGTGGATTTGTACTCGGGCAGATCTTTCTACGCTTTATCAGGTTCCGACGATGGTCGCCCTGATCGAGCTTCCTACCTTCCGGTTTGGTCGATCAGGAGATCATTGAATATCACGACGGATCCAATCGACGACCAATGTAGTCACACAAAAAGCTTGGCATCTGCACATGGAACATAAACACTTGGTGTTAGAACCACTGCCGGTTGACAAGACCCTTGATGTGGTCAAGATTAGTACAGGTACATGCTTTATTTTATTGATGCTTTTCAACAGATACAACTGAAATTATTAGTGCTGGAAAAGTGTAGCATCAGTATAAAGCTTCAAAGTGTGTTGGTCCTCTGTCAGAAATTTTCCGGTATGTCAAACATTGTGTCATTTCGGTTTCAGGTTTTGGATTGGATAAGGCCATAAGGGGCCTCTTTCGGAGAGAATTACATCATAACGCATCCTACATAGCTGACTGGATGAATTATGGTACAACTTGAAGCTTCTTTTCACCTGCTTGTTGTATTTAAGGGTTGACAATTCTCCATGAAATTTATTTGCAAGTGATGCTCTTCAGGTAAATTTCAGCCGTTGTAATACACGGTTCTTTATTTTAAGCCTTGATATTTGCTTACACCAGGGAAGATAAGGTTTCCACTGCAAGCCATTAACCATGTTTAGCTACACATAATCAGTATCCAGTTCAGGACAACTTGACTGTGATATGGTTAATCTGTAATATATAACTCGCTGCTCACATTTTGTTTGCTCTGAATGAAATTCTTTGCTCTTAGTCTATGAAGAATTGCATGGAGGAGGCTCATAGAGCCTCTACTAGAGTTGACCATTGGCCGGTAAATCCATCAAGGAGGAGTGAGGTTCTCCTCGAGGGATGACATCGGCGGTGAGGCTCTCCTCCGGTGATGGAGGGGCGGGCATGTGTGCACCATGGAGAAGCGGTCGGTTCTAGAGGAGAAGGGGAGGTGCTGGTTGGAGCTGAGGTAGCCATAGGGATGTCCGGGCAGAACAGGCTCATCGACGCCACCTCCCTCACCTTTGACATATGCTATTGTGACGTGGACCAATCTAAACAAATTTGTCGGTTAGTTTGTCTATTTTTTCAGGGATAAACTTTATTAATCGAAGCAGCATATGTTAGAGAATGTAGATTCAGCTTTCATTTCAGTAGCTTTGGCGTCTGGCGGTACTTGGTTCGGCAGAGGTGTGTGAGTGTTGATGTGCATAAGTTGCCTGATTTTTGCAAGGCCGACTCGCTGCATCCGCGGGTGTCGTTACCTTCTTGAAGGTTCCTTCATGGTCGCTCCCTGTTCTTCGTGTTGCTCCGGATGAAAATTGGATCCACGGGATCGGGCGATGGCGACACTCCAGTGGCATATCCTTCGTCTAGGCAACAGTTTGGAGTACATGTTTCGTCGGTGTGCGGTTTCACCTCTTCGTGGTTCCTAGCTCATGGTGGAGGTCTCGGTGCAGTCCAAGCAATTGGTCCATCTGTAGAGTGGTTGGTGCTCGATTGGTGGGTGTTGTTGTTCCTAGCCATCCTTGTGTTTGTGTGTTGTGTGTGTCGTGGTGACTTGTTGTATGTGGTTGCATGCATGTTAGTCGTTGCTGCGGAATAAGTGTCTTTTTCAGTAAATTCTTTTGTTAGCCCGTAGCAACGTACGGGCACTCTACTAGGTTTTTACAGCGACGATGCCAGCAAAAAATTCTATGGGTTCAAGTGCACTAATCTATCTAGAATGTCTTAACCTTTTGCATAAATATGAATAAAACTAAGCTTGCAGTCAAAAAAATGTGGGGCCAGCTGACCCCACAACTTACACATGAGACCGCCACTGGTTTTTGACGTCGGTGTAATGTGAAAAATGATCTTATATTATGGGACGAAGAGAGTAATATAGTTCTATTGTCACATTTTTTTAACATTTTTATTTAACATGATTAAAGAAAAATAATGCGGGAAATTGCGGCTTTTCTTGTACTAGTATAGACAATTGTTTATGCAAGCAACATGATAGTAAGACATTAATTATTATTCGATTCTCCTTGTCTGCTCTGCAAGCAGTAATTAAAGTAATTAGGCTAGTCATAGTGAGAGTAATATAAGTAGTAACATAGATGCCACATAAGTAAACAAGATAATGTGTCATGTAATTAAAGAGAAGAGAGACAAATAAAGTAACATAATATGTTACCATCATATAGCGGTTCCCAATACAAAATCTGTCTACAAAGCAATAAATGAAGATATGTATGTGTACATCTATGACACTTCTCACTATGAAGATAGTAATATAGATTAGTAACATATGTATATTATTAGTTATTCCACACTATGACTAGCCTTATTCTGGAGCTCCATTCGCATCTCAAACTGGGTATATCCTCCACTAAGAAAATGACATCTCAAGCAAGCAGAGAAAGGTGTAAACGAGCGCGCATGCCCCTACACAAGACAAGACCCTCGTCGACGGTGCATACACTAGATTGCTGGAATATATAAGAGGCCGCGGAGGGAGGTGGAGCCATGGCACATCGGCGGTTCAAGTGTTAGGGACGCCCTGGGCAACTTGCAGGGTCTTGCGGTGCGGCGTAAGTGTCGACTCCCATTAGTAGAAAACCGGCCTTTTGTCCCGGTTCGTAAGGGCCTTTAGTCCCGGTTCCCGAACCGGGACTAAAGGGTGGTTACTAATACCCTCACCCTTTAGTCCCGGTTCAAACCAGAATTGGGACAGATAGGCCTCCACGTGGTCTGCGCGCCGAGCCCAGGCAGGAGGGCCTTCAGTCCCGGTTGGTGGCATCAACCGGGACGAATAGACCTCCACGCGTCAGCATTTCTGTGGCTGGGATTTTTGGTTTTTTTCAAAACGGGGGGGGGGGGGGGGGGGGGGGGTTAATTTAGATATTTCATATATTGTGTTAGATAGCTAATTAATAGAGAGAAGTGTCCTCTCTTATGTCCGTGCTTGGTCGACGCTACGTACTATACATACATATATAGAGGACTAGACACGCTAGCTAGCTAGTAAGCAAACGAAGGAAACAGAAGATCGTCATGAACATATATGCATACAGAGAGAAGTGATATCGACCACCTCTCCTTCTCCGAGAGATTGGTCGAACAACAAGTTCTCGTATATCTATCGTCCGACACTACCGGCTACATATATACAATAATTATCTTTTACAAATATAATCTCTTAAATTATGGACGCATGGTCCACATAGTATTCTCCGTCTTCAGCGATCACGTGGTCAAAAAGAATGTCGCCAATTCCTCTTGAATTGCTCGCATGCGATCTGGTCCTAGGAGTTCATTCCCGCTGCCGAACATCTAATTTGAAGAAGGGGGTCAATACACACTATATATATGTGAATGAATGAAACTCAACACAATGATTGGTAATAAACAAAATTTGTGAATATTTTTCTTACGCACTTCATATTGTTTCTCAGAGTACCCGCCCCGCTCACAGGTCGTGTGGTGGATGGACTCGCAGACGTAGTATCCACAGAAATCATTCCCTTGTTCCTGCCACAACCACTTTACAAGAAATAGAGGTCAATCAAACAGATAAGCAAGAATGCCAAATGGTATTGATGAAACTAGCGCTTGAATCAAGCTAGGAGACGCGCGGAACATGCTACTATAGTACTTACTTTCGGGTATCTAAATTGCAGCTCTTCGGGAGTCCCGGGGATTTTGTGCTGAATTTTCTCCAAACCCTGCCAGACAAAAGAAAACAATTACTTGATATCAGGAAATGAACAAATTTGCTGATATGGTGGATAATGATCGATTTAACTTACTTCTTGAGGATTTCAGTCATGTCCGCATACTCCTTGGGGATCTTTTCGTCTCGAGTCCAAGACAGTTACTACTCCCTGCTCAAGCCTAATCTCCAGGAGAATATAGTGGAAACTGCGCACGCATGCATAACTCATCAATTACATTACTATAACCTGGACTAATATATAAGGGAAACCGAATATGCACAAGACAACACTCACTTGAAGTTGTAAGGAAAGAGTATTATATCTTTGTTGTTCATTTATTTTGAATGATCGTAGCAAGTTGGCCTCGGTTTCTGCGGCATGATCTTTAACCTGAACTGCATCTATGAGATTTGTGTTAATGAACCCAATATCACCGATTTGTCTTTTCTTCAATTCGGCGATCTTCAATCTGCATAATATAGTGAGGATAATTATAAATACATGCAATGAAAGAGCTGAGCTATATAGAGAGACTTAATGACAGAAGTAGTAGTACTTACAGACAGTAGCAGGTGACCGTTGCTTTATCGAGGGCCAATTGATTGAAAAACTGAAAGAACTCCTCAAATGGAACATGCAACAGTTCAATTCCAACGAGGTCATGCTCCTTAACTCTCATATACAAAGTATTCTCCCCCCAGACTCTCTGCAGGTTTTCATGTACCAATCATGCAATCTTCGCATCATCGTTGTTAGAGATCTTTCATCTTTGACGAGAGGCTTCCCGTACTCGTATCTGTGTATCTGCACTCCAGGAAATCATAATGTACATCGTCGGGCAGGTAATCGTCAAGATTGTATAACCGGGCATCTCGGATGTCGCTAGGCACCTTGAGCGGGGGGCACGATTGCTTCGCTTGTTCGCCGAGCTGGGCAATTTGTTTCCCAGCTACTCGTCGTTCTTTTAGCCTTTGATCACTGACTGTACTTCCCGACCGCGACGGCTTCGGCCCTTTCTGCAATAATTCGCTTCATAGTTTGCCTTTCGGCGGAGGACTTGGGTTGGTTTTGCCAGGGCAGCCAGGAGTGCGCTTCACTTTCCCGATCTTACCTTCTCCTTCGGAAGGTGGATGTCTCTTTGCTTTCAACCTTGAAACCAGTCATCCTTCTCGGTTTGCGCATCTCGCGTCCTCCGGGTCCTCTCGTTGGTAACTTTCTGGAGTCTTCAGAGAGGACCGAATCTGTTAATTTTCTCCCGCCTCTGGCTGTACTGCTTAGACGCCGGCAGAGCAGACGGAGCGGCAGTCTTCTTGACTTGCTTTACGGCGGGGGAGAAGGACTACGACGCGCCGGAGCAGCTGCGGAGTCGGCGGGTCTCTTCCGCCCTTGGACGAGGGAGGGAGTAGGTTGGCTGCTCGGGCGCGCCGGCGCAGGCGGAGAAGGAGGCGGAGTTGCCGCCACGCGCCGGAGAAGGAGCCGGAGGGCTGATCGTCAACTCGCCGGAGGAGGAGGCGGTGGAGGAGGCGGAGTGCCCTGACTCGCCGGAGGAGGAGGAGGAGGCGGAGGCGTCCAGTTTGGAAGCTTGATGAGCTCTTTCCGCCATAGGCATGGAGTCTTCAGAGCAGAACCCAGCCGAGTCTCCCCTTCTCCCGTAGGGTGGTCAAGCGGGAGGTCCTCAAATCCCTCCGTTATTTCATCCACCATCACCTTAGCATATCCTTCTGGAATCGGCTGGCAGTGAAAAGTTGCGTCGGGTTCATTAGGAGAAACAGAGCCAACAGCCGCCTTGACCTTCATATTCATCCATTGCGTCATAAGGTGGCAAATTTGAGCCTCCGTGATAGCATCCACGGGATAGCTGGCAGGAGCCGTCAAGACAAGCTCCGGCTGAAGCAGCTCGGTGGAAGCCACGCTGCTTCTCCGCTGAGATGGCGGGGTAGCTTCAGGGGAAGCTTCGACAGTTCGTTTGCTGCGATTTGCTTCTTGTTCCTCTATCCCGAGTACCCTTTCTTTAAGCGCCTGCAGTTCGGACTCCTGCACTTTCTTCCTCCTCTCCTGGCTTTTGTAACCGCCTGCGTCCGGAAACCCAGCCTTCCATGGAATGGAGCCTGGCATGCCTCATGTCCGTCCAGGGTGCTCAGGATTTCCGAGGGCCTTTGTGAGCTCGTCGTTCTCTCTATCTGGAAGGAACGTCCCTTTCTGCGCTGCAGCGATATAGTACCGAAGCTTCTTCAAGGGTATGTCAAGTTGCTCATCCGTCCAAATGCACTTCCCTGTTACAGGGTCCAAGGTTCCGCCAGCCCCGAAGAACCAAGTCCGGCAACGGTCTGGCCAGCTCATTGTCTCTGGTTCGATCCCTTTTGCAAGAAGATCATTCTCAGCCTTGGCCCACTTAGGCCGGGCTACGAGGTAGCCACCTGACCCCGTGCCATGGTGAAGCTTCTTCTTCGCAGCATTTTTCCTGTTTCTCGCCGACATCTGCCTACTCTTTTCCGATGTCTTGTAGGCCACAAATGCAGGCCAGTCATCTCTGATCTTCTCATATATGCCCTTGAATTCTGGTGTCTCTTTTTTCTTGACAAACCTATTCAGGTCATTCTTCCACCTCCTGAATAGGTCTGCCATCCTCTTAAGAGCAAAAGACTTGATTAATTGCTCTTTAACTGGCCTCTCCGGATCATCCTCTGGCGGTAGGGTGAAATTTGTCTTCAGCTCCATCCAAAGATCATTTTTCTGCATATCATTGACGTAAGACACCTCAGGGTCTTCTGTAGCCGGCTTGAACCATTGTTGGATGCTGATCGGGATCTTGTCCCTAAGCAGAACCCCGCACTGAGCAACAAATGCCTTCTTTGTTCGGATGGGTTCAATAGGTTGGCCGTTGGGCGCGATTGCTATGATCTCAAACCTTTCATCCGAGCTCAACTTTTTCTTCGGGCCTCGTCTCTTTACCTCAGTTGTGCTCGATCCGGAGGGCTAGAAAAAAGAGCAAAGACTTGATTAATATGTGTACATACCAAAACAATGAATGCATCAATTAGTTAGTCAGCATAGGCTTAACTAATATATATACCTGGCCAGACTCAGTTCGGTCACCGGAGCCGTCATCACGGTCTCCTTCTTGCACCAGCATTGGGTCACCAGAGCCATCCTCACGTTCTTCTTCTTGCACCGGCATTAGGTCACCAGAGCCAGCTTCTTCACCCTCTCCTTCCAGAGTACCATCGGTGTCGTTGAGATACAACAAGACGGCATCACTTCCTTCTGCGATTATGTCCCTCAACATCGCTTCGTTTGCTTCGTCTCGGGTGGTGTCCATAGTGTCTACAAATATTTACAACATGGCAATTATTATTCAAACATGACAAATGGATACATTAGTGGCAAACGTAGAACTAGCTAGCTAATCATAGTAAGGAATCATATATATTAATTAGTGGCCTCGACGCTGCTTTCTAGGGTTTGGGGTGGCCTCGACAACGCTTCAAGGGTTTGGGGTGGCCTCGAGAGAGTTTGTCGGGTAGGGGCGTGGAGGGAGGGGGTAGGAGACCGACATCGTTTTTTTCTAGGGTTTGGGTGTCCTCGAGAGTTTTTGGTCGAGCGAGAGGGTCGGGGTGTCAGGACCCCGATTCTAAGCCACATCGATCTAGCCGGTAACACCTCATATCACTTTGCGGCCTCACGCACGGTATCCCACGGGTGTCGCCTTACCATGGCCCGGGACCGTTTGCGCCTTTTGGCTCGCGTATATGACAATGTCGCTAGCATCCATATGACCGAGAACCCGGGCCGACATGGCTAGTCGTGAACCCAAAGCGGCACAGACCTATGGAGACAGGCATACATGATTCACAACGAACATGTCGGTCATCAACGAGTGATTCCGGGCTGTAGCACTGGGCTAACAGGATTCCGGGGATCCCGGGCTGTAGCAGGCTGGACAGGACTCCGGAGATCACCGCGTGACATTTCCCCGAAGGGACAGACATAGGGACGAAGTGAAACACATGCCGGCCAGTCAAGTGTCCTGAACAGTAGTGCTGGGCTAGCAGGACTCCGGTGAACCGGGCTGTAGCGGACTACTATGGCTCGAGGAGCACTAGACTACATTTCCCCATAAGAAAGGCTGCGAAGGACAAACAACTAGATTGTCGGATCCCACTCATACCAAGCATTTCAATCATACATACAATATGCCCGATATGAGTACATACAACATGGCATCACAACAAAACTCTACAACTCAAGTACTTATTTAAAGGCTCCAGGGAGCCATACATAACATATCCATACAGGTAGGGGTCACATGACCCGACACTCAAGTCATACAGTCATACAAGAACAAGCGGAAGCAACTAGTCTGAGTACAGACTCTAGAAAGAAAGAAGGCTTCTCGAAGCCTGTCTATCTACATAGGGCCTCCATGGCCTGGATCACCACCTGGGTGGCTAGTCACTCGTCGACGTCAAGGTCTACGTAAAACCCATCGGAGGGGGCAGTGTTGTCGTCTGAAAACAATAAATAAGCAAACATGAGTACAAAGGTACTCAGCAAGTCTTACATCAGAACCTACTGTACATGCTCATTCTCAAGAAGGTGGTGGGGTTTATGCAGCAAGCCAGCTTTGACTCTTGGCTAAGCTATCCTACGGAATCTTTTAGCAAAATAGTTTTCGCACACGAGTCCACTACTCACCATCACAATACTCCACCGTGGATCCTCCCTCGTATCCTGCGAGGGAGCCATCCTCGGTACTCACACTTATCTTGAGTCTTTTAGTAGTATCCATTAACTTGTCTATGAACTGTATATGCAATCAAGTAGTCCTTTACCGCGGACACGGCTATTCGAATAGTTTCCTACCCTGCAGGGGTGTACTTCGTCACACATGTTTCCACCACTTAGCGTCTGCACACGAAATGTGCTCGGCAGACTTCAAGCAAAAACCGACGTGGGTGTAGACCACGACCTGACTAACCTCACAAGTCTCTAGTCCAGGGTCATCGCCTATTCAGGTTCCATCCGCAAGGAAATCCGGCCGGGGTGTCCTCAACGGCCCCGAACGATGTGAACAGGGTTCCCGAGACACCAAACGGGTGACTCGGTACACCGTGCCACGGTGTATCTACCGCAACATAGCCCACCCCTAGGGTCAGCGCTACGCACGGCCGCCAACACATATCCTACAAACACCAGAAACTAGTTGCAACTCCTGGACTGAGGCGAGAGGGGTCAGTAAGTCGAGCGGGGTCATATTTCAGGGCCCAATGTGTGGTAGTAGCTGAATCTTAATTCACGCATACAGAACTCAGTTCTTAGGGACGGCTTCAATGAAACAACCCACCATGTACTCCTACATGGCCTCTCATCGATACCTTTACCAAAACATGTTCAACACATCCCACATATTACTGGCACAAGCATTTCACTCTAGCCCATCACCCAGATGAACCAGACCTGACACAACTCTAAGCATAGCAGGCATAGCAAGGTAGGAATCACAAAACATGGCTCAATCAACTCCTACACATGCTAGTGGGTTTCATCTAGTTACTGTGGCAATGACAGGTCATGCAGAGGATAAGGGTTCAACTACCGTAGCACACAGCAGTTTGAATCGTGTTGTCTTAATGCAGTAAACAAGAGCAGGAGCGAGAACATGGGTTGTATCGGAATGATCAATGGTTGCTTGCCTGATGGAGTGGTAACGGGATACTGCCCTTCAGTTGGATACTCGTGAATATCCTCGGAGGCAGAACCTACCACGAAGAACACAACCGAGCACAATCAACACATGACGATATGCAACAATATGATGCATGCTATGACATGGCAATATGGATGTGTCTTGAGCTTATGCAACTAGCTATGATTTAAATGGAGTTGGTTTGAGTACAAGATTCAAATTCCAACCCCATATATGATTATTTAAATGCCCTTTATTTGTTTTGTCCAAAACAGAGGACAAACATTGTTCAAACATGCATGAAAATGGTACAGATGGATTCCTTGAATTTTTCTGATAATTTTTCATATATAATTTGTCTCATTTGGAGTTATGGTTGAATTTCTATGATTTTTCAAAGTTTTGGGTATTTTCTGGAATTTCCTGAATTATTTTTAAACTAGAAAATGATTTACTGCGTCAGCACTACATCAGCATGACATCAGCAAGTCAACTGAGCTGCCTCCAGGTCAAACCTGACCAGTGGGTCCCACTGGTCAGTGACTAATTAACTAATTAAAATTAATTAGAGCCTGGGCCCGCATGTCAGTGTCTATTTAACGTAATTAAGTTAATTAGGACTAACTAAAACTAATACTAATTAAAAGGGGCCTGGCCCACACGTCAGTGACACAAGGGGGAGGGTCAACCCTGGTCAGCGGGGTCAAAGCCACCGGCGGCTTGTCGCCGGCGAGCCAGACACGGCGGAGGGCGTCGGAAATGCGTCTCCGGTGACCAAATGGGCCGCGGAGACCATCTCCGAGGAGCTGGTGCTCGCACGCATCCACTAGTGCCCTCCGTTTCACCGGAGACGGCCTAAGTCGACGGCGGCGACCACTTGGGCGGCGGCCGGAGTTCGGCGGAGAGGGGAGAAGGGGCTACGGTGCATGGCAGGGGCAGCAGGTGAGGGTTTTAGGGTCCTGGCGTTGCACTGAGCACGATGGTGTGCTCGGTTGCGTGCTTGCACGGCCGTAGCCACGACGGCGCCATGGCCGGCGGCGAGGAGCTCACGGCTCCAGTGGCTAGACTAGTTAGGGGAAGAGAATCACTGCGGGGAGAAGGGGGAAATTCTCGGGAGCTCACAGCGATCTCGAGGGAGGACTCAGCGGGCTCGGGGACGCTTCTGCAACGGCGAATTTGACGGAGATGGCCGGCGGTCCCGAGGTTGAAGAAGACGACACCGAGGACGAAGCAAGGCTTCTCGGCTCGCTTGGCTCGGTGCAGAAGGCGTAGGCGACAATGGCGGAGCTTCCACGCAACACGGGAAGGCGAGAGGGGGTCGGGGAGCGCGGTGGCAGCGAACGACGGCGACGGCGCGTTCGGGTGGTCGCGCGGGAGAGAAACAGGGGAGGAGGGAGAGCGAGGGAGAGGAATAAGAGGGGGCCAGGGGTGCGTGGCGTCCATAGCGACGTCCAGGCGTCGAGGGGAGGGCGCGGCAAGCAGGAGCTGGCCGTCGGTGGCCGCGCGCGTGCCGGCGCGCCGCGGGCACACGCCCGGCGTCCTCCTGGCAGCAGCTAGGGGACGACTGGCACGGCCTGGTGGGCTGGGCCAACAGTGCTGGGCCACAGCTGGGCCGCCAGGTGAGTCCAGGTGAGCCTCTGTCTCTCTTTCTAATTCATTTTATTTTCTATTTCTGTTATTCTGTTTTGATTTAGTTTAAATACTAAATCATTTTATAAAATCCTGAAAATATTTATGGACACTTTCTGAAATATTTCAGTGGCCCAAAAATAATTCCAACATTATTTGAGCATTTGAATTATTTAACAGTATTTAAATGCCCAAATTCAAATATTTATGAATTAAATCAATGCCCCTTTTGTTGACCTAAAATTATATGCACCATTTTTCCCAAGGGTTCTAACCCAAGGCAAAGAGGGTGAACATATTTGAAGGGCATTTCAGGTTCATTGAATTTATTTTTAGTAAACCCTAGTTGATTTCAGGGGGGGTGCTGGGGGTTCTGCTTTCCCCATTTCCATTTCTGATGGAAGTAAACATGATGCACACTCTAATGCATAACCTAGCTAGGGTGTGACACGGGGAGTGCTCCCGCGGTATAAGTTATTATCACAGTAGAGAGGGGGTATATATATCGACCGCCCCTCATGTCGAAGTTATCCGAGGGGTATATCGACCCCCCCCCCTCGTGTTCAAGTTATCGGGAGAGGGAATAGAGAGGAGAAGAAGAAAGGAATAGAGGAGAAGATCGAAGAAAAAAAAGAAGAAGAAAAAAGAGGAGAAGAAGAAAGGAATAGAGGAGAAGATGAAAAAATAGAAATTTTTATTTTTTCTTCTTCTCCTCTATTCCTTTCTTCTTCTCCTCTTCTTTTTCTTCTTTTTTCCTCTTCTTATTTATTTCTCCTCTTCTTCCTCTCCTCTTCTTCTCCTTTCTTCATCTTCCTATTTTTGTTTTTCCTCTCCTTTTCTTTCTTCTTCCTTTCCTAGCTAGATATATAAAACTTTTCTAAAAATGTAACTTTTGCATATATAAAACTTTTCCATGGATCATCATTTCTCATATATATCCATCTATAACCATATAAATATATAAATGGAAAAATGCTATGAACAAAAATACATATATACTTGGTAAATATTCTATGAAACATCGTTTCTCATATATATCAATGCATACATCCATGGATCATCATTGCTCATATATCCATAGTCATATATAAAAAATTTCTGCCTATGAACAAAAAACTTTCTATGAACAAAAAACTTTGTATGAACAAAAAACTTCAGAAATTCTTAGCATTTCTGTAAAAAAATCAGAAATTTCAAAAAAGTTTGTTGCTGCTCCACTCGATCCTTCTCCTCTCCTCTCCTTCTGCTCTTCAATGCGTCGGGGCCGGCGGCGACCATGGAGCAGGGGCAGAGAGCAAGGGCCGCACTCGATCGGGACCATGCATGCATGGGAAAGGGGGGCTCACTTCGAGGGGGGCCGCAATGGCAGGAGTCCGGCGACGAGGACGGCGGGCTCGGGGCGGCACGCGGTGACGGGGATGGCGCGCGGTCTCGGGACGGCGCGCGGCCGGCGACAGGGACGAGGAGGGGTGGGCTAGGGGAGGCACGTACGCAGCGACGGGGACGACGAGGACGGCGGGCTCGGGGATGCCGGCGATGAGGACGGCGCGGGCTCGGGGAGGCGACGACGTTGCCGGCGGCGGCGTAGATGGCGAGGTGGAGCAGCCTCACGGCGTCGTCGGCGGGGGAGGGGGGAACTGGCGATGCAAACTGAAAATTTTCACAAGTGTTTGTTATATAGTCTAAGCTTTAGTCCCGGTTGGTGGCGTAAACCGGGACTAAAGAGGGGCATTGGTCCCGGTTGGTGCCACGAACCGGTACCAATGCACCCCTTTGGTCCCGGTTCGTCCCACCAACCGGGACCAATGGTCTTGTGCTGCCTCGCGCCCAAAAGTTTAGTCCCACCTTGCTAGTTGAGAGGGCTCGGGAGTGGTTTATAAGCGCTGATGCGCCCACCCTCTCGAGCTCCTCTCAACTGCAGGCTTTCGGGCCTAATCTGTCACTGCAATGCCTGTGGGCCTACTGGGCCTGCTCCGGGCCTGAATCCTGGCCCATGGTTGGGTTTCTAGTCGTATTCAGGCCGTGGTGACCCAGTTGGTGGCATTTTTTTTGCTATTTTTTTCATTTCTACTTAGAACTAAATACTTATAGTTTTGTAGTGATTTCTTTTTTATTTTTTGTCACTAGCTTATGAATAACTTTACAATAAAAATTGATTTTTGAGTCATTGTTTTTCCTGCTATTTAATATTACTGTGTTTTATCATTATACTCAATTTTGTTAATTTTAGTTAGTCATAACAATATTATAGGCATTTTTCTTTTGTTTTTTGCTTTATTTTTTTATTCTTTTTGCTTTTAGGTCAGCAAAATTATAAACTTTCTGTTAGTGCCATTAGTTTTAGAAAAATTATAAACTCAAATTTGAATAGTTAAAATTTGAATTCCTTGAAATTTGTGTGAATCACAAGTTTGTGATTAACTTTACTAAAAAAATGAACATAGATGCACCTATAGAGAAAATTCGACCTAAATTCATAGTTTTCCAATGAACTCTGAAAAAGTTGGCATAGCATGCTCGTTTGCTACAAATTTGGCATGGTATCATCATAATAGTTCTGGGAGAAAGTCTTCACTTTTTCTTCGCTTTTGTCATTTGCTTATTGCGCCGTAACCATGGATAATCTTCATCGTTTATCAGGATGCTTGGGTCAGCCTTGACATTGAAGGGAGGAATTTCATGAAACCTTTCATAATCTTCAGACATGTCTGTCTTACCCTCCACTCCCGGGATATCCCTTTTTCCTGAAAGAACTATGTGGCGCTTTGGCTCATCGTATGATGTATTCGTTTCCTTATCTTTTCTTTTTCTCGGTCTAGTAGACATGTCCTTCACATAGATAACCTGTGCCACATCATTGGCTAGGACGAACGGTTCGTCAGTGTACCCAAGATTTTTCAGATCCACTATTGTCATTCTGTACTGTGGGTCTACATGTACCCCGCCTCCTGACAGATTGACCCATTTGCACTTAAACAAAGGGACCTTAAAATCTTGTCCGTAGTCAAGTTCCCATATGTCCACTATGTAACCATAATATGTGTCCTTTCCCTTCTCGGTTGTTGCATCAAAGCGGACACTGATGTTTTGGTTGGTGCTCTTTTGATCTTGGTTAATCGTGTAAAATGTATTCCCATTTATCTCGTATCCTTTGTAAATCAATACAGTCAAAGATGGTCCCCTGGACAACAAGTACAACTCATCACAAACAGTGTTGTCACCTCTGAGACGTGCTTCCAACCAACTGCTGAAAGTCCTAATGTGTTCACATGTAATCCAGTCGTCGCACTGCTCCGGGTGTTTGGAGCGTAGACTATTCTTGTGTTCATCGACATACGGGGTCACCAAGGTAGAGTTCTGTAGAACTCTGTAGTGTGCTTGAGACCAAAAATGCCCGTCCCTGCATATTATTGAGTCTGCTCCTAGCGTGCCTTTTCCAGTCAGTCTCCCCTCATACCGCGATTTAGGGAGACCTGTCTTTTTAAGGCCAGGAATGAAGTCAACACAAAACCCGATGACATCCTCTGTTTCATGGCCCATGGAGATGCTTCCTTCTGGCCTAGCGCGGTTACGGACATATTTATTTAGAACTCCCATGAACCTCTCAAAGGGGAACATATTGTGTAGAAATACGGGCCCCAGAACGACAATCTCGTCGACTAGATGAACTAGGACATGCGTCATGATATTGAAGAAGGATGGTGGGAACACCAGCTCGAAACTGACAAGACATTGCGCCACATCACTCCTTAGCCTTGGTACCATTTCTGGATCGATCACCTTCTGAGAGATTGCATTGAGAAATGCACATAGCTTCACAATGGCTAATCGGATGTTTTCCGGTAGAAGCCCCCTCAATGCAACCGGAAGCAGTTGCGTCATAATCACGTGGCAGTCATAAGACTTTAGGTTCTGGAACTTTTTCTCTGGGATATTTATTATTCCCTTTATATTTGACGAGAAGCCAGTCGGGACCTTCATACTGAGCAGGCATTCAAAGAAGATTTCTTTCTCATCTTTCGTAAGAGCGTAGCTGGCAGGACCTTCATACTGCTTCTGAGGCATGCCGTCTTTTTCGTGCAAACGTTGCAGGTCCTCCCGTGCCTCAGGTGTATCTTTTGTCTTTCCATACACGCCCAAGAAGCCTAGCAGGTTCACGCAAAGGTTCTTCGTCACGTGCATCACGTCGATTGAAGAGCGGACCTCTAGGTCTTTCTAGTAGGGTAGGTCTCAAAATATAGATTTCTTCTTCCACATGGGTGCGTGTCCCTCAGCGTCATTCGGAACAACTACTGCGCCGGGACCCTTTCCAAAGATTACGTGTAAATCATTGACCATAGCAAGTACGTGATCACTGGTACGCATGGCGGGCTTCTTCCGGTGATCTATCTCGCCTTTGAAATGCTTGCCTTTCTTTCGACATTGATGGTTGGTCGGAAGAAATCGACGATGGCCCAGGTACACATTCTTCCTGCATTTGTTCAGGTATATACTTTCAGTGTCATCTAAACAGTGTGTGCATGCGTGGTATCCTTTGTTTGTCTATCCTGAAAGGTTACTAAGAGCAGGCCAATCGTTGATGGTCACGAACAGCAACGCCTTTAGGTTAAATTCCTCCTGTCCGTGCTCATCCCACGTACGTACACCGTTTCCATTCCACGGCTGTAAAAGTTCTTCAACTAATGGCCTTAGGTACACATCAATGTCGTTGCCGGGTTGCTTAGGGCCTTGGATGAGAATTGGCATCATAATGAACTTCCGCTTCATGCACATCCAAGGAGGAAGGTTATACATACATAGAGTGACCGGCCAGGTGTTGTGATTGCTGCTCTGCTCCCCGAAAGGATTAATGCCATCCGCGCTTAAAGCAAACCATACGTTCCTTGGGTCCTTTGCAAACTCATCCCAGTACTTTCTCACGATTTTTCTCCACTGCGACCCGTCAGCGGGTGCTCTCAACTTCCCGTCTTTCTTACGGTCCTCACTGTGCCATCGCATCGACTTGGCATGCTTTCCGTTTCTGAACAGACGTTTCAACCATGGTATTATAGGAGCATATCACATCACCTTCGCAGGAACCCTCTTCCTGCGGGGCTCGCCGTGAACATCACTAGGGTCATCTCGCCTGATCTTATACCGCAATGCACCGCATACGGGGCATGCGTTTAGATCCTTGTATGCACCGCGGTATAGGATGCAGTCATTAGGACATGCATGTACCTTCTCCACCTCCAATCCTAGAGGGCATACGACCTTCTTTGCTGCGTATGTACTGTCGGGCAATTCGTTATCCTTTGGAAGCTTCTTCTTCAATATTTTCAGTAGCTTCTCAAATCCTTTGTTAGGCACAGCATTCTCTGCCTTCCACTGCAGCAATTCCAGTACGGTACCGAGCTTTGTGTTGCCATCTTCGAAATTGGGGTACAACCCTTTTTTTTATCCTCTAACATGCGATAGAACTTCAGCTTCTCCTTTTGACTTTCGCATTGCGTCCTTGCATCGACAATGACCCGGCGGAGATCATCATCATTGGGCACATCGTCTGGTTCCTCTTGATCTTCAGCACCTTCACCCGTTGCAACATCATTGGGCACATCGTCTGGTTCCTCTTGATCTTCACCAGCTCCCCCCGTTGCAGCATCACGGTATTCAGGGGGCACATAGTTGTCATCATACTCTTCTTCTTCGTCGTCTTCCATCATAACCCCTATTTCTCCGTGCCTCGTCCAAACATTATAGTGTGGCATGAAACCCTTGTAAAGCAGGTGGGTGTGAAGGATTTTCCGGTCAGAGTAAGACTTCGTATTCCCACAATCAGGGCATGGACAACACATAAAACCATTCTGCTTGTTTGCCTCAGCCGCATCGAGAAACTCATGCACGCCCTTAATGTACTCGGAGGTGTGTCTGTCACCGTACATCCATTGTCGGTTCATCTGCATGCATTATATATAATTAAGTGTCCAAATTAATAGAAGTTCATCATCACATTAAAACCAAAGTGCATACATATTCTCATCTAATAACATATAGCTCTCCAGAGCATCTAATTAATTAAACCATACATTGAAACTATGTAAAACATTTTAATGCGAAAATAAAGGCGGAGAGCATCATCATCGGGCACATCGTCTGGTTCCTCTTGATCTTCAGCAGCTTCACCCGTGGCAGCATCATTGGGCACATCGTCTGGTTCCTCTTGATCTTCACCAGCTCCCCCCGTTGCAGCATCACCGTATTCAGGGGGCACATAGTTGTCATCGTACTCTTCTTCTTCGCTGTCTTCCATCATAACCCCTATTTCTCCGTGCCTCGTCCAAACATTATAGTGTGGCATGAAACCCTTGTAAAGCAGGTGGGAGTGAAGGATTTTCTGGTTAGAGTAAGACCTCATATTCCCACATTCAGTCCATGGACAACACATAAAACCATTCTGCTTGTTTGCCTCAGCCGCATCGAGAAACTCATGCACGCCCTTAATGTACTCGCGGGTGTGTCTGTCACCGTACATCCATTGCCGGTTCATCTGCGTGCATTATATATAAAGTGTCCAAATTAATAGAAGTTCATCATGACATGCATTAAAAGCAAAGTACATAAATAGTTCTCCTCTAACAACATATAGCTCTCCAGAGCATCTAATTAATTAAACCATACATTGAAACTATGTAAAACATTTTAATGCGAAAACAAAGGCGGTCATAATCGCAACCAAGGTAACAATTGATCCAACGGCATAATGATACCAAGCCTCGGTATGAATGGCATATTTTCTAATCTTTCTAATCTTCAAGCGCATTGCATCCATCTTGATCTTGTGATCATCGACGACATCCGCAACATGCAACTCCAATATCATCTTCTCCTCCTCAATTTTTTTTACTTTTTTCTTCAAGAAATTGTTTTCTTCTTCAACTAAATTTAACCTCTCGACAATAGGGTCGGTTGGAATTTCCGGTTCACATACATCCCAGACAAATAAAATCTATGTCACGTTGGTCCGCATAATTTTCATAAACAATAAATGAACCAATAGTTATAAAGATTAATGTATATACCACATCCGAATCATAGACAGGACGAGGGCCGACGGGGGCGGATACCGAAACCATCGCACTATATAAGATGCAATAATAAAAGTAAGAAAATGATACAAGTATCTATCTAAACATACAAGTAACAATATTTTTCCTTTCAGAAAGAAGATAAGA
Source organism: Triticum urartu (assembly GCF_003073215.2). Taxonomy (NCBI): domain Eukaryota; kingdom Viridiplantae; phylum Streptophyta; class Magnoliopsida; order Poales; family Poaceae; genus Triticum; species Triticum urartu. The sequence continues at coordinate 22,537,306 of NC_053027.1, read as the reverse complement.
ACAAGAGGCTCACCACGGTGGTGTCGGTGATGAGATCGGCGCGGGTGATCGACGGCGGTGAAGACGGGGGTGGGGCGTGACGGACCGCTAAATCTAGAAAAATCTCGAGGAAAATGGAGCTTTGAGGTCGAGCTTCGAGAGGAGAAAGCTTAACTAGTATGGCTCGGGCATTTCATCGAACACCTCATGTGCATAGGAGGTGAGCTAGAGCACCACAAACACCTCCCCTCGCCGGCCCAGAAAAACAGAGCACTGGAGTGCTCTGCTCGCGGGCGAGGGTATATATAGGCAGCACTATTGGTCCCGGTTCATGGCATGGACCGGGACTAAAGGGGAGCCTTTGGTCCCGGTTCAGGCCACCAACCGGGACCAATGGTGGTGGGCCAGGAGCCAGACCCATTGGTCCCGGTTCATCCCACCAACCGGGACCAAAAGGTCCAGACAAACCGGGACCAATGGCCCACGTGGACTAATGGGCGCACGAACCGGGACCAATGCCTCCATTGATCCCGGTTCTGGTCTGAACCAGGACTAATGGGCTGCTCCGGCCTGAACCGTTGCCCCCTTTTCTACTAGTGTCTGTCGGTGGCGGTGGCCACGCGCTCGGAGGCTCCGGCGTCGGCTGCAACCTTCGGAGCCCACCGGAAAGCGGCGACGGAGGGCTTTGGCCGTGACGGTTTCCATCCAGATGAACTGCAATATATATCATCATTATTATCGGCACGCATGATCTGTCCCAGCTAAGGAAATTACTCCTGCTTCATACCAGTATTAGATACTCCCTCCGTTTGTTCTTGACACTAGTGTGTGACGTCAAAAACATTTTTATATTATGGGACGGAGAGAGTATTTTTTAAGGAAAAAGAAAAGAAAATAATAATTGAGTTAGTGTAGTTACTTACTTTGGGCCGCTGCGGAGCATGCAAGGGAACACCATAGGAGAGCCACCAGTGCCACGACGTGTGCGGTAGAAGAAGAGGAAGATGGGGAGGAAGAAGAAGAGCGCCCCATGATGGATTCCTCTGGCTAGCTCTCGGCTCTTGACTGAATCTCAGATCTCACAGTGAGGGTTTTTATAGGGCAGGCCGGAACGGTAGCTAGGATGCTTGACGAGGCGACACTTGTAGAAAAAAGCCCTTTAGTCCCGGTTCGCAACAGCCTTTAGTCCCGGCTGTGCAACCGGGACTAAATAAGCGCGACTAAAGACCCCCCCCCCTTTAGCCGCGGCTCTTACGGACCGCGACAAAAGTCTTTAGTCCCGGTTCTTGTGGCTGACCGGGACCAAAGGCCCGCCACGTGGGCGCCCGTGGTCGGGCCCGAGGACCTTTAGTCCCGGCTCTCGTGGCCAACCGGGACTAAAGGCCTCCTCCGCAGGTTTAGGGTTTTAGCCCCCCTAAACCTGGTTTCTTTTTAATTTGTAGTGTTTTATTTGTTTTATATTTTATTTTGTGTTTTATTTTATTTTTGATGAAGTTTCAGTACACATATTCTACGCTTCTATATACATGCATATGAAATTTCAAACAAGAAGAATTCAAGAGGAATATATAATATATATTCAATCTCGGGTGACCATATACAACTTCGAACAAGTTTCCATACACAATTAGGATGGATGACCATATACAACTTCGAACAAGTTTCAATCTCGGGTATGCATATAAATTTCTTCGTCCTCGGTATAGTGTTGTCCTTTAGGATTGATGACTTCCCTCATGAAAAATCCTGCTAATTCTTCTTGAATTGGTCGGAAGCGAGCTTCTGGACTAAGCCTCCTCCGCAAGTTATCCGTCGCGTTCCGCACGCTAGCTGATGCCTTCCGCTCAGTGGTTTGTCTCCGGATGTTCTCACAAACATAGTATCCACATAGATCGGTCCCCGATGGCTGCTTATCCACATTAACTAACTTTCTGAAATCTAGCTCATGTTTGAATTCACCGACAGTTTCTTCTGAGAACCGTCTCCAAACCCTACAGGGCAAAGAAAATTAAATGAATAAGGGATTTATTAGTTAGTTGATATTAGGAAATGAAGAGACCGATCGATATAGAGCTCAAATGATTGAAAATAATTACTTTTGCAGCATTTTTCTCATGTCGGCCCAACGCTTTGGATCCGAATCCTTAGAGTCCATGATTAGAACTGTGGAGGTGTGAAGTTCAATATTTAGCAGAATCCAGTGGAACCTGCGGACACGTTACATGCACAGTCATGCATAACTCATCGATTAGACATACCATGCATGGAGTAAACAAAATAGAATGGGCACAAGAGAGAAACACTCACCCAAAATGGTAAGGAAATAGAATATGACTTTTGAGTTGATGCTTTCTAAGAAACTTGTACAGGTCTTTCTCCATGTCTTTGTGGTGATGTTCTAACACATGTCCATTAACGATATGTGGGTCAATGAACCCAACATCATGGATGTTTCTTATTTTGCATTCCCAAATCTTCAATCTGCATAATAGCGTACGCAACAATATAGTTAGGACAATATATATATATAGTGCAGGCAATGAAGAACGAGATGAGGTAGAAATAAATCACTTACAGAACGTAGCAACTCAGCATAGATTTGTCGAGGGCGCGCAGATTGAACAGCTGGAATAATTCACTCATATGAACTTCTACAGAGTACCGTTTGATGTGATGCTCATGTGTAACATCCGCATAAACATATTCTTTGTCGGCCCATGTTATGAATTGCTTGTACCAACGTAGCAGATTTCGCATTTGTGTTGGTAGACTATTTTCCTTCTCAGGCTCGACGAGAGGCCCCTTCCGCACATATTGTAATGTTATCTCACCTACAGGCGCATCCTCAAGGTCTAAGAAGGCACGAACAGTCAAACCCATCTCGGACGCTTGTTTCATGGCAGCCGCTACAGTCAATCCAAGTGCTGCCGCAGCTGCTATGATCTCGGGGTCCTCTTCCGGACCCCGGACCGGCTTTCACTATGAGCGGGGGGATCGATTGTTTCTTCTGCATCCCGAGCTGGTCAACTTGTTTCCCGCTTTTTTTACTTTCTTCCTCCTTCAATATTTTTGCTTGCCTACGAAGTTCATGTCCATAGTCGTCAGGCATATTCAGCTCGGCTTGGGACGGTGTCGTCAAAAAATCCTTAGCCCACTTCTTTTTCTTCTCAGTGAAGCTTGGGCTCAGGCATTTTTCGCCTTCATATCCGCCTTCCATTTCTCATAATCAGTAGACGCGGCCAATGTGAGGTCAGCTTCACTAAGTTCCCCAGGCCTTGGGAGGAGACGCTTCAGCGATGGCTCCGGTACCCTTGTGGTCTTAGGTACATAAGGGTCCGGGTTAATAGTCCAGGAGCAGGTTTCCTTGCTGTCCGCCTGCTTCTGCTTCTTCGCCGGAGGTGGATTGGGGGGCGTCGTACCCGCCGGAGGAGGATTGGGGGGGCGTCGTACCCGCCGGAGGTGGATTGGGGGGCGTCGTACCCGCCGAAGGAGGATTGGGGGGCGTCGTACCCGCCGGAGGTTGTGGATCGGGGGACGGCGTCGAATGGCGTGAAGGAGGTGTAGGTGAACCACCACGACCACCACCACCGCCACCACCGCCACCACCACCACCACCATCGGAGGGGGGTGGACTTGCTAGCCTTGGCGCCTCGTCTGGAAACACTATGTACTTCTTTTTCCATAGAATGAACTGGCGCTTGACATCTCCAAGTCTGCTATCCCCTTCGGGTGTAGGTTTGTCAATCTCCAGGTCCTCAAACCCTTGGACTATGTCTTCCACCGTGACACAAGCATAGCCATATGGAATGGGGTTGTTGTGGTGGAGTGCTCCAGGTTTACAGGGTAAAGCACTGCCGCTAGCTACCTTCGTGGAAACGTGTAGTGAGGCTCCGGTGCACGAATCTCGATCATCGGTGCACTAGCACCAGGCGGGGCATCCGTGGAAGCCACGCTGCTTCTCCGCTGCTGGCTTCCGCAATCCGCTTCATGATCTTCATGCGGCCCTGCAGCCGATTTTTCTTTCAATAGTTCATGCACGGTCTGCTTCAACTCATGGAGTTCCGATGCAAACTTCGTCATAAGATCTGCATCCCGGTCCGTCTTTCTCTTACGGCTTCTGTAACCGTACGGGTCATTGTCCTGGGAAAACCCTACTTTCCACGAAACTTTGCCTTTGCCTCGTACACGTCCTCCGTGTTCATCATTCCCGAGGGCTAAAGTCAGTGCGTCTTTCTCTCTGTTGAACTTGATCAAGCCCGCTTGAGCTTGGGTCATTGCGTCAATAAGGGCTTGGGTCGGAGCAAAGTGTCGATGCCGGTGAACACACACCCCTGTCTCCTGGTCTAGTGATCCCCCATGCCCGTACCACCAGCTTTTGGCCCTTGGGTCCCATCCCTCTGTACCTAGAGGGATTCCTCGCACCCTCAGGTCCTCCTCCATCTTCTGCCACCTAGGGTCCGCAAGGCGGTATCCTCCTGGCCCCATAATATGATGGTACTTTTTCTTAGCCGCATTATCCTTATTTTTTTTCGATATTTCCTTGAAATGGTCCGATTGCTTTTGCCTCACAAATTCTGGCCAATCATCTTTCAGTTTCTCATATTGTCCATTGAAATCCGGAGTCTTGCCCTTGTTAACATAGTCACGGGTTAAATTTTTCTTGAAGTTCCGGAATGCATCGGCCATCTTCTGAAGAGCGAACTCTTTAACTAGCCTCCTCCTCTGACGTCCACCCGGAACCTCGTTACCGAATTCATCGACTTTGTTGTATTCCGGAGGTAGAATGAAATGTTCCATAAGCTTTCTCCAGCAATCCTTTTTCGTTCTCTTGTCGACAAAACTGAAACCAAGACGTGCCTTCTTTGGCTCTTTCCATTCCTGGACGGTGATCGGGACGTTGTCTCTAACAACGACTCCGCATTGGTTGACAAACTTTGAGGTGTGCAGAAAGACCCTTTAGTCGCGGTTGGGGACAACAACCGCGACTAAAGGGTACCCTTTAGTCGCGGTCCGCCTCCCCAGCCGGGACTAAAGGGTCTGTGCTGAACTGGCGCGGTGCGGTGGGATGTTTAGTCCCACCTCGCTAGCCGAGAGGCTTCGACAGTGGTTTATAAGCGCGGCTGCGCTCACCACTTCGAGCTCCTCTCGAATGCAGGCTTACGGGCCTATTCTGTTACTATGAGCCTATGGGCCTACTGGGCCTTCTGCGGGCCTGAATCCTGGCCCATTAATGGGTTTCTAGTCGTATTCAGGCCGTGGTGGCCCAGTAGGTGGCATATTCTTTATTTTTTGCCTGTTTTTTGTTTTCATTTTTGCTTTATTATTTTGTTTTGTTTCTACTTACAACAAAAAACTTATTTATTTTATTTTATTTTGTTTCTAATTACTTATTTATTTTTACTTTATGATAATTACTTATTTATTTTACTTTATGATAATTATTTTATTTTATTAAAGTTTATATTATTTTGTTTCTAATCATTTTAAAATCTGAAAAATACAATTATATATCAAAAAAATCATAAAATAAAACTAATTCATTTTAAATTCTTGTTTTTCTTCTGTTTTTTTCTTCCTTTTTTCTTCTGTTTTTTTCTTCTGTTTGTTTCCTTCCTTTTTCTTGTTTTTCTTCTTTTTTTTCTTCCTTTCTTCCTTTTTCCTTTTTTAAAATCTTCTGACATTTTAAAATCTTAAAAATACAATTATATATCAAAAAAATCAGAAAAATAAAACTAATTCATTTTAAATTCTTGTTTTTCTTCTGTTTTTTTCTTCCTTTTTTCTTCTGTTTTTTTCTTCTGTTCGTTTCTTCCTTTTTCTTGTTTTTCTTCTTTTTTTTCTTCCTTTCTTCCTTTTTCCTTTTTTAAAATCTTCTGACATTTTAAAATCTTAAAAATACAATTATATATCAAAAAAATCAGAAAAATAAAACTAATTCATTTTAAAATCCCTTGAAGGTTTGACAAAAGGTTTGATACATCATTCAGTTCATCGACCAAATACAAAGTTTGGTACAATAAATTATTACACATCAATTCTTCCCTTGTACGTCCCTGCTTGCTTACGATTGTGCCGTAATGAACTTCCGCTTCATGCACAACCAAGGAGGAAGGTTGTAGATGCATAGAGTCACGGGCCAGGTGCTATGGTTGGAGCTCTGCTCGCCAAAAGGGTTAATGCCATCAGTATTTAGACCAAATCTTAAGTTCCTTGCGTCAGCTGCAAAATCTTTGAAAACTCTGTCGATCTTTCTCCATTGCGTTCCATCAGCGGTGTGTCTCGACTGCCCGTCGGACAAACGGTCCTCTTTGTGCCATCGCAACAACTTGGCATGCTTTTCATTCATGAACAGACGTTTCACCCGTGGTATTATAGGAGCATACCACATCACCTTGGCGGGAACCCTCTTCCTGGGTTTCTCGCCCTCAACATCGTCACCAGGGTCATCGCCTCTGATCTTATAACGCAATGCAGTGCATACAGGGCATTCATTCAAACCTCGTATTCACCGCGGTAGAGGATGCAGTCATTAATGCATGCATGTATCTTCTAAACCTCTAAACCTAGAGGGCAGACAACCTTCTTTGCTTCGTACGTACTGGCGGGCAACTCATTATTCTTCGGCAACATATTCTTCAATATTTTCAGCAAATTTTCAAATGATGAGTCACCTACACCTTCCTGTGCCTTCCATTTTAGCAAATCCAGTGTGCAGCCCAGCTTTTTCAGACTATTATCGCATCCTGGATACAACGACTTTTTGTGATCCTCTAACATGCGATCCAAATTCTCCCTCTCCTTGTCAGTTTCGCAGCGTCTCCGTGCATCAGCAATGGTCCGACCAAGATCATCAGCGGGCTCATCATGTGCCTCTTCTTCACCTTCACCTAACCCTTCCACACCTTCAGCATCATCCTCCATGAAAGTATCACCGAAAAGATCACGATAGTTGTCATCGATATCATCCCCTTCTTCATCTTCTTCCATTCTAACCCCTCTTTCTCCATGCTTGGTCCAACAATAATAGCTTGGCATGAAACCATGCTTAAGCAGGTCCATGTGAACTCTTCTTGAGGAGGAGTAACCCTTCTCATTCTTACAGACAGCACATGGACAGATAATAAAACCTTGCTGCTTGTTCGCATTTGCCACTACGAGGAAATCTTTCAAACCCGTAGTGAACTCGCCGGAGAGTCGGGAACCGTACATCCATTGCCGATTCATCTGCATTATTATTATATAAAGTATATAATTAACCATCATGCATTTGTTAAACTAACTAGCTAGAAATAATACAAATTAAACAATGAACTACACACATGCGTATTTTATCAATGACACATGAAAGGTTCGAGTTGCTAACCGCGATCGCGGAGGAAAAATAAATGAGAAAGCTCAAGTGTGGCTTGTTTCAGGCTCTCGGGCATTTCATCAAACACCTTGTGTGCATAGGAGAAACCAAAAGCAAACCCACCACCACCCCACCACCACCTTCTGAAAATTGTGAAGTGAGCCGAGTGAAGTGAAGTGAGCTGAGTATATATAGGGATGGGCCTTTAGTCGCGGTTGGCCAGGCCAACCGGGACTAAAGCCCCTCCCGTCCGCCAGCTGGATGGGCTTTAGTCCCGGTTGGCCTGGCCAACCGCGACTAAAGGCCTTCTGGGACCTTTAGTCCCGGTTGGCCACGCCAACCGGGACTAAAGCCCCTCCCGTCCGCCAGCTGTCGACCGAGCGCGCTGGGCCCAGGTAGTTGGTCGCGGGTCTTCTCCCGAACCGCGACTAAAGACCCCTTTGGTCGCGGTTCGATTGTTTTGGGGACTAATGGGGGCGTATGGAAGCCTCGTTTTCTACCAGTGCGACGACTCGCGTAGACCCGCACATGCATGCATGCTCATGCATGGGTCAAAGTTAGGTCAAAGCTGCGGTCCCTTGCTAGGTTGGCAAACACGTGCTTTGGAAAGTGATAACGAAGAAACAGGGTGGCAGGCTGCTAAACCCTAAACCTTCCTTACCTTTTCCCATTCCTCTCGTGAGCAGCCAAGTGGAGAGGGCTCACTTCCGGCGGCTCCGAACCTGGTGGTTCCACAGAGGCATTTCTCTTGCATGTTCTCAGGTTCACCAGCCAAATTTTCTCCCCCATCTGCCCGCTGAAAAGAGACCAGTCCGTGAACACAAATACGGGAGACCGTCGTACAACGTTATTTTATATATGTCCTTAAGTAAAGGACACTTTAAATTTGAATTACTTCCATCCACACCGCACACCAGATCGCATGTCTAATCACAACCAAAAAAAAGGCAAGTGCTTACTTTTTACATGTCAGAATCCAAAAGAATATTAGTCTCACAGTCCGTATAATTTTCTGCCCTACCGGACCGGCAATCCCACTCATCTGCTTCCTGATCATGGTGGTGCCATTGTCACCACGTAGTCGGTCTCCATGTCCGCGTCCGCGTCCGCGTCCGTCTATGCCGCGTCCTCATTGCCCGCCACCGCCAACTGATCTTTCTGCCACTGCAACATCTGATAGCGGACGGATTGCAAAATCATTCTTGCGTCGGCATCCAAAGAGTCCACATTCAACGTCAACATCTTGGCATCTTTCTGGCGGCAATATTCACCTTCTCTAGTGTCAAAAACATTTCTAGCTCGAAGAGAGAAGGACCATGTTCTCAGGTTCACCAGCCAAATTTTCTCCCCCATCCGCTCGCTGACAGAGAGACCAGTCCACGAACACGAATGCAGGAGACCGTCATACAACGTTATTTTATATATGTCCGTAAGTAAAGGACACTTTAAATTTGAATTACTTCGATCCACACAACACGCCGGATCACATGCCTAATCACATTAAAAAAAAGGCAAGATCGTTCTACCACTGCAACATCTGGCATATGCCTGCGCCCACGTCCGTCTCCACCGCGTCCTCATTGCCCCCCACCGCCACCACTCCAACATTTTGTAGCGGATGGATTGCAAGATCATTCTTGCGTCGGCATCCAAAGAGACCACATTCAAGGTCAACATCTTGGCATCTTCTTGGCGGCAATATTCACCTTCTCTTTCTCGAGCGCGGCCTTCCTATCTTCAATCATGGTCCTTCTCTCTTCGAGCTTGAGCTTCTTGTCCGTCGTCTCTATCAACAATTTGAACCTCTCCACCTTTTTACCCTCTTTTATGTCCAAGCGCTCCACGCATGCCTCCTCCTTCTTCGCCAAGATGTCCTCAAACCTCTCTGTCAGCTTGGCCGCCGCACCTTCTCACTTCGCCCTCTCCTCCTCCCACTTCTTCCTCCGTAAATTTCTTCAAACCTTCTTCAGCGGTTCTTGGGTTGGGTCGGTAGGGTCACCTGTTTCTTCCTCGTTGGCTTGGACGGCAGTCTTGGCTATGAAAATGTTCTACTACTTCAACCAACAATGCATGACGGTGAAGGACTTCTTCTCCCCCTTCTTGTACACCAAACAACCATGAGTAGGCTACAAAGTGAAACATTTTCGACAAGTGAGCAACAAAACAATGCATGTCCGGCTAGTGATCAACAAAACTAATAAGCATATCCAGCTAGTGAGCAACAAAACAATGCATGTCAAGCTAGTGATCAACTTACTTGTGCGGTGATTTATGCACCGCTAGGCCACCGTGCGATGAGATGCTTCAAGTGCCCACAATACTTGGACACGGCCTCTTGGATGTTGTACCATCGATGGTTGAGAGACTTGCATTCACGATTGCGGATGATTGCGTTGGAGCAGGGCGCGAAATGCTTGTGTTCATAGAACCATATGTGAATGTTTCGCCAAAAGGTTCTGCCCTTTTGCTTTGTGCCATGGACAAGATCGAGGCTAGTAGCCAACCATGCATCACACAACAGCTCGTCCTCCCGGATGTTGAAGTTTTCTCCCCTACTCTTCTTCTTGGATCATCGAGTGTATCATCCGGATCATCATCCTACCGTCCTATGAAATCTGGTGTTCAAGCACATGTTCAGGATGTGAAATCTGAAACCCGAATCTGATGTTCAAGCTAGCACTGATGTGTGCTCACTGAAATTATGTTAGTTTTGAAACTGCTTGTTGCTGCATTTGATAAACTGAATCTAACATTGTATCAAATGGAGCGGAGATTTGCTTGTTACTGGATTTGATAAACTGAATCTAACATTCACTACCGGAATCGCACCCTATGCCGACGGCCCGGGCCGTCGGCATAGCCCTGAATCACCGTCGGGACAGGCCTATGCCGATGGCCCCTGTCGGCATAGGGCCGTCGGCAACATATCCGTCGGCGTAGCCAGGAATGCCGTCGGCATAGAAAGACCATCGGCATACGCCCTATCCCGACGGTGTCCGTACATCTATGCCGACGGCCCCGGCCGTCGGCAACGTTATCGCCTAACGGCGGCCGCCGTCAAGTGCTGACCAACGCTCGCCACATGGTAGGTCTACGCCGACGGTCTAGCCGTCGGCATAGTTTGAAACTAAGCTGACGGCTAGGCCGTCGGCATAGACATGCCACGTGGCGAGCAGGCATCACCCCTGGGGCGGGTCTATGCCGACGGCCAAGCTATCGGCTTAGGTTGAAACTATGCCGATGGCCAGACCATCGGCATAGACCTGCCACGTGGCAGCCACTGGGAGCTCCTGGAGCAGGCCTATGCCGACGGCTTAGCCGTCGGCTTAGTTTGAAAGTATGCCGACAGTAAGACCGTCGGCATAGGCCTGCCACGTGGCAGCCACTGGGAGCTCACGGCAGCTCTATGCCGACGGCCTTGCCGTCGGCATAGTTTCTGTCTGTTTTTTTTTTCTTTTTTCTGTTTTGTTTCAGCTCAATTCATTTGAATATATACAGCACACAACAAATATATGCATCACATAACAGCTGACCCAGCAGCATCACACAACAAATTCATCATCACACATCATAAGAAGCATCGCAAAGCATAAACATATAAGTATCATCACCACCAAGCATAAGAATCTCACAAACAACAATAAGAAACATCACAAGCATATAAGTATCATCACCACCAAGACCGCCACAATGTGACCCAAAGGCTTAAGCGCCAGGACGTCGAGCACCACGGAGGTCGTCACCGCCAAGACCGCCGAAGCCCAGGTCGTCACTGCTAGCGGCAGCGGTACCGCCAAGACCGCCTCCTCCTCCGCCTCCGTGGATCAGAGTGGTCGGGCTCCGTGTCTCCGGAGTGCTGCGAAGACCACCGCCAACGGTAGATCCACCTGTTCCCTGCATGTTGAAAAGACATATGCACAGGATCTATGACTGTGTTGAAAGGCATGACATGCTTGAAGGAAATATGCCCTAGAGGCAATAATAAAGTTATTATTTATTTCCTTATATCATGATAAATGTTTATTATTCATGCTAGAATTGTATTAACCGGAAACATAATACATGTGTGAATACATAGACAAACGGAGTGTCACTAGTATGCCTCTACTTGACTAGCTCGTTAATCAAAGATGGTTATGTTTCCTAACCATGAACAAAGAGTTGTTATTTGATTAACGAGGTCACATCATTAGTTGAATGATCTGATTGACATGACCCATTCCATTAGCTTAGCACCCGATCGTTTAGTATGTTGCTATTGCTTTCTTCATGACTTATACATGTTCCTATAACTATGAGATTATGCAACTCCCGTTTACCGGAGGAATACTTTGGGTACTACCAAACGTCACAACGTAACTGGGTGATTATAAAGGAGTACTACAGGTGTCTCCAATGGTAGATGTTTGGTTGGCGTATTTCGAGATTAGGGTTTGTCACTCCGATTGTCGGAGAGGTATCTCTGGGCCCTCTCGGTAATGCACATCACATAAGCCTTGCAAGCACTGCAACTAATATGTTAGTTGTGAGATGATGTATTACGGAACGAGTAAAGAGACTTGCCGGTAACGAGATTGAACTAGGTATTGGATACCGACGATCGAATCTCGGGCAAGTAACATACCGATGACAAAGGGAACAACGTATGTTGTTATGCGGTCTGACCGATAAAGATCTTCGTAGAATATGTAGGAGCCAATATGGGCATCCAGGTCCCGCTATTGGTTATTGACCGGGAGAGTGTCTCGGTCATGTCTACATTGTTCTCGAACCGTAGGGTCCGCACACTTAACGTTACGATGACAGTTATTATGAGTTTATGCATTTGATGTACCGAAGGTTGTTCGGAGTCCCGGATGTGATCACGGACATGACGAGGAGTCTCGAAATGGTCGAGACATAAAGATTGATATATTGGAAGCCTATGTTTGGACATCGGAAGTGTTCCGGGTGAAATCGGAATTTTACCGGATTACCGGGAGGTTACCGGAACCCCCCGGGAGGCAAATGGGCTATGGCCTTAGTGGAAAAGTGAAAGGGCTGCCACAATGGGCTGCGCGCCTCCCCCTCCCTAGTCCTATTAGGACTAGGAGAAGGTGGCCGGCCCCCTCTCTCTTCCTTTGGGAGTCCTATTGGAATAGGATTGGGGGGGAGTCCTACTCCCGGTAGGAGTAGGACTCCTCCTGCGCCACCATAGGGCCGGCCGAACCCCTCCCCCTTGGATCCTTTATATACGGGGGCAGGGGCACCTCTAGACACACAAGTTGATCCTTGAGATCGTTCCTTAGCCGTGTGCGGTGCCCCCTGCCACCATATTCCACCTCGATCATACCGTTGTAGTGCTTAGGCGAAGCCCTGCGTCGGTAGTACATCAAGATCGTCACCACGCCGTCGTGCTGACGGAACTCTTCCTCGACGCTTTGCTGGATCGGAGCCCGAGGATCGTCATCGAGCTGAACGTGTGCTAAGAACTCGGAGGTGCCGGAGTAACGGTGCTTGGATCGGTCGGATCGGAGAAGAACGTACGACTACTTCCACTACGTTGTGTGATCGCTTCCGCAATCGGTCTGCGTTGGTACGTAGACAACACTCTCCCCTCTCGTTGCTATGCATCACCATGATCTTGCGTGTGCGTAGGAAAATTTTCGAAATTACTACGTTCCCCAACAGTGGCATCCGAGCCTAGGTTTTTATGGTTTGATGTTATTTGCACGAGTAGAACACAAGTGAGTTGTGGGCGATACAAGTCATACTGCCTACCAGCATGTCATACTTTGGTTCGGCGGTATTGTTGGACGAGACGATCCGGACCAACCTTACGCGTACTCTTACGCGAGACCGGTTCCCTCGACGTGCTTTGCACATAGATGGCTTGCGGAAGACTGTCTCTCCAACTTTAGTTGAACCAAGTGTGACTACGCCCGGTCCTTGAGAAGGTTAAAACGGAGTCTATTTGACGAACTATCGTTGTGGTTTTGATGCGTAGGTGAGATGAGTTCTTACTTAAGCCCGTAGCAGCCACGTAAAACTTGCAACAACAAAGTAGAGGACGTCTAACTTGTTTTTGCAGGGTATGTTGTGATGTGATATGGTCAAGGCATGATGCTGATTTTATTGTATGAGATGATCATGTTTTGTAACTAAGTTATCGGCAACTGGCAGGAGCCATATGGTTGTCGCTTTATTGTATGCAATGCAATCGCGATGTAATGCTTTACTAGATTACTAAACGGTAGTAATAGTCGTGGAAGCATAAGATTGGCGAGACGACAACGATGCTACGATGGAGATCAAGGTGTCGCGCCGGTGACGATGGTGATCATGACGGTGCTTCGGAGATGGAGATCACAAGCACAAGATGATGATGGCCATATCATATCACTTATATTGATTGCATGTGATGTTTATCCTTTTATGCATCTTATCTTGCTTTGATTGACGGTAGCATTATAAGATGATCTCTCACTAAATTATCAAGAAGTGTTCTCCCTGAGTATGCACCGTTGCCAAAGTTCTTCGTGCCCAGACACCACGTGATGATCGGGTGTGATAAGCTCTACGTTCATCTACAACGGGTGCAAGCCAGTTTTGCACACGCAGAATACTCAGGTTAAACTTGACGAGCCTAGCATATGCAGATATGGCCTCGGAACACAGAGACCGAAAGGTCGAGCGTGAATCATATAGTAGATATGATCAACATAACGATGTTCACCATTGAAAACTACTCCATCTCACGTGATGATCGGTTATGGTTTAGTTGATTTGGATCACGTGATCACTTAGAGGATTAGAGGGATGTCTATCTAAGTGGGAGTTCTTAAGTAATATGATTAAATTGAACTTAAATTTATCATGAACTTAGTCCTGGTAGTATTTTGCAAATTATGTTGTAGATCAATAGCTCGCGTTGTTGCTTCCCTGTGTTTATTTTTGATATGTTCCTAGAGAAAATTGTGTTGAAAGATGTTAGTAGCAATGATGGGGATTGGATCCGTAATCTGAGGTTTATCCTCATTGCTGTACAGAAAAATTATGTCCTTGATGCACCGCTAGGTGACAGACCTATTGCAGGAGCAGATGCAGACGTTATGAACGTTTGGCTAGCTCAATATGATGACTACTTGATAGTTTAGTGCACCATGCTTAATGGCTTAGAATCGGGACTTCAAAGACGTTTTGAACGTCATGGACCATATGAGATGTTCCAGGAGTTGAAGTTAATATTTCAAGCAAATACCCGAGTTGAGAGATATGAAGTCTCCAACAAGTTCTATAGCTAAAAGATGGAGGAGAATCGCTCAACTAGTGAGCATGTGCTCAGATTGTCTGGGTACTACAATCGCTTGAATCAAGTGGGAGTTAATCTTCCAGATAAGATAGTGATTGACAGAATTCTCTAGTCACCATGACCAAGTTAGTAGAACTTCGTGATGAACTATAGTATGCAAGGGGTGACGAAAACGACTCCCGAGTTTTTCATGATGATGAAATCGATGAAGGTAGAAATCAAGAAAAACATCAAGTGTTGATGGTAGACAAGACTACTAGTTTCAAGAAAAGGGCAGAGGGAAGAAGGGGAACTTCAAAAAGAACAGCAAGCAAGTTGCTGCTCAAGTGAAGAAGCCCAAGTCTGGACCTAAGCCTGAGACTGAGTGCTTCTACTGCAAAGGGACTGGTCACTGGAAGCGGAACTACCCCAAGTGATTGGCGGATAAGAAGGATGGCAAAGTGAACATAAGTATATTTGATATACATGTTATTGATGTGTACTTTACTAGTGTTTATAGCAACCCCTTAGTATTTGATGCTAGTTCAGTTGCTAAGAGTAGTAACTCGAAACGGGAGTTGCAGAATGAACAGAGACTAGTTAAGGGTGAAGTGACGATGTGTGTTGGAAGTGGTTCCAAGATTGATATGATCATCATCGCACACTCCCTATACTTTCGGGATTAGTGTTGAACCTAAATAAGTGTTATTTGGTGTTTGCGTTGAGCATGAATATGATTTGATCATGTTTATTATAATACGGTTATTCATTTAAGTAAAAGAATAAATTGTTGTTCTGTTTACATGAATAAAACCTTATATGGTTACACACCCAATGAAAATAGTTCATTGGATCTCGGTCTTAATAATACACATATTCATAATATTGAAACAAAAAGATGCAAAGTTAATAATGATAGTGCAACTTATTTGTGGCACTACCGTTTAGGTCATATTGGTGTAAAGCGCATGAAGAAACTCCATGCTGATGGGATTTTGGAATCACTTGATGCTTGCAAACCATGCCTTATGGGCAAGATGACTAAACGCCATTCTCCGGAACAATGAAGCAAGCAACAGATTTGTTGAAAATCATACATACTGATGTATGTGGTCCGATGAATATTAAGGCTTGCAGCAGGTATCATTATTTTCTGACCTTCACAGATGATTTGAGCAGATATGGGGATATCTACTTGATGAAACATAAGTCTGAAACATTTGAACAGTTCAAAGAATTTTAGAGTGAAGTGGAAAAACCATCGTGACAAGAAAATAAAAGTTTCTACGATATGATCGCAGAGGTAAAATGTTTGAGTTACGAGTTTGGTCTTTAGTTAAAACAATGTGAAATAGTTTCACTACTCACGCCACTTGGAACACCACAGCATAATGGTGTGTCCGAACGTCATAACCGTACTTTATTGGATATAGTGCAATCTATGATGTTTCTTACCGATTTACTACTATCGTTTTGGGGTTATGCATTAGAGACAGCTGCATTCACATTAAATAGGGCACCATCTAAATCCGTTGAGACGACACCGTGTGAACTATGGTTTGGCAAGAAACCTAAGCTGTCGTTTCTTAAAGTTTGGGGTTGCGATGCTTATATGAAAAAGTTTCATCCTGATAAGCTCAAACTCAAATCGGAGAAGTGCGTCTTCATAGGATATCCAAAGGAAACTATTGGATACACCTTCTATCACAGATCCGAAGGCAAGACTTTTGTTGCTAAAATTCGGAAACTTTCTGGAGAAGGAGTTTCTCTCAAAAGAAGTGAGTGGGAGGAAACTAGAAAACTTGATAAGGTAATTGTACCTTCTCCCTTATTGGAAAATAGTTCATCACAGAAATTTGTTCCTGTGACTACTACACCAATTAGTGAGGAAGCTAATGATGATGATCATGTAACTTCAGATCAAGTTACTACCGAATCTCGTAGGTAAACTAGAGTGAGATCCGCACCAGAGTGGTACGGTAATCCTATTCTGGAGGTCATGTTACTTGACCATGACGAACCTACGAACTATGAGGAAGCGATGATGAGCCCAGATTCCGCAAAATGGTTTGAGGCCATGAAATCTGAGATATGATCCATGTATGAGAACAAAGTTTGGACTTTGGTTGACTTGCCCGATGATCGGCAAGCAATTGAGAATAAATGGATCTTCAAGAGGAAGACGGATGCTGATAGTAGTGTTACTATCTACAAAGCTAGAATTTTCGCAAAAAGGTTTTCGACAAGTTCAAGGTGTTGACTACGATGAGTTTTTCTCACTCGTATCTATGCTTAAGTCTGTCTGAATCATGTTAGCAATTGCCGCATTTTATGAAATCTGGCAAATGGATAAACAAAACTGCATTCCTTAATGGATTTATTAAAGAAGAGTTGTATGTGATGCAACTAGAAGGTTTTGTCAATCCGAAAGGTGCTAACAAAATGTGCAAGCTCCAGCGATCCATCTGTGGACTGGTGCAAGCATCTCGGAGTTGGAATATACGCTTTGATAAGTTGATCAAAGCATATAGTTTTATACAGACTTGCGGTGAAGCCTGTATTTACGAGAAAGTGAGTGGGAGCACTACAGCATTTCTGATAAGTATATGTGAATGACATATTGTTGATCGGAAATAATGTAGAATTATTCTGTAAAGCACAAAAGGAGTGTTTGAAAGGAGTTTTTCAAAGAAAGACTTCGGTAAAGCTGCTTACATATTGAGCTTCAAGATCTATAGAGATAGATCAAGACGCTTGATAAGTTTTTTCAATGAGTACATACCTTGACAAGATTTTGAAGTAGTTCAAAATGGAGCAGTCAAAGAAAGAGTTATTGCTTGTATTATAAGGTGTGAAGTTGAGTAAGACTCAAAGCCCGACCACGGCAGAAGATAGAAAGAGAATGAAAGTCATTCCCTATGCCTTGGCCATAGGTTCTATAAAGTATGTCATGCTGTATACCAGATCTATTGTATACCCTGCACTGATTTGGCAAGGGAGTACAATAGTGATCTAGGAGTAGATCACTGGACAGCGGTCAGAATTATCCTTAGTGAAATAAGGATATGTTTCTCGATTATGGACGTGACAAAAAGGTTCGTCGTAAAGGGTTACGTCGAAGCAAGTTTTTGACACTGATCCAGATGATTCTAAGTCTCAATCTGGATACATATTGAAAGTGGGAGCAATTAGCTAGAGTAGCTCCGTGTAGAGCATTGTAGACATAGAACTTGCAAAATACTTACGGATCTGAATGTGACAGACCGTTGACTAAAATTATCTCACAAGCAAAACATGATCACACCTTAGTACTCTTTGGGTGTTAATCACATAGATGTGTGAACTAGATTACTGACTCTAGTAAACCCTTTGAGTGTTGGTCACATGACGATGTGAACTATGGGTGTTAATCACATGGTCATGTGAACTATTGCTGTTAAATCACATGGTGATGTGAACTAGATTATTGACTCTAGTGCAAGTGGGAGACTGAAGGAAATATGCCCTAGAGGCAATAATAAAGTTATTATTTATTTCCTTATATCATGATAAATGTTTATTATTCATGCTAGAATTGTATTAACCGGAAACATAATACATGTGTGAATACATAGACAAACAGAGTGTCACTAGTATGCCTCTACTTGACTAGCTCGTTAATCAAAGATGGTTATGTTTCCTAACCATGAACAAAGAGTTGTTATTTGATTAACAAGGTCACATCATTACTTGAATGATCTGATTGACATGACCCATTCCATTAGCTTAGCACCCGATCGTTTAGTATGTTGCTATTGCTTTCTTCATGACTTATACATGTTCCTATAACTATGAGATTATGCAACTCCCGTTTACCGGAGGAATACTTTGGGTACTACCAAACGTCACAACGTAACTGGGTGATTATAAAGGAGTACTACAGGTGTCTCCAATGGTAGATGTTGGGTTGGCGTATTTCGAGATTAGGGTTTGTCACTCCGAGTGTCGGAGAGGTATCTCTGGGCCCTCTCGGTAATGCACATCACATAAGCCTTGCAAGCACTGCAACTAATATGTTAGTTGTGAGATGATGTATTACGGAACGAGTAAAGAGACTTGCCGGTAACGAGATTGAACTAGGTATTGGATACCGACGATCGAATCTCGGGCAAGTAACATACCGATGACAAAGGGAACAACGTATGTTGTTATGCGGTCTGACCGATAAAGATCTTCGTAGAATATGTAGGAGCCAATATGGGCATCCAGGTCCCGCTATTGGTTATTGACCGGAGACGTGTCTCGGTCATGTCTACATTGTTCTAGAACCGTAGGGTCCGCACGCTTAACGTTACGATGACAGTTATTATGAGTTTATGCATTTTGATGTACCGAAGGTTGTTCGGAGTCCCGGATGTGATCATGGACATGACGAGGAGTATCGAAATGGTCGAGACGTAAAGATTGATATATTGGAAGCCTATGTTTGGACACCGGAAGTGTTCCGGGTGAAATCAGGATTTTACCGGAATACCGGGAGGGTTACCGGAACCCCCCGGGAGGCAAATGGGCCTATTGGGCCTTAGTGGAAAAGTGAAAGGGGCTGCCCACAAGGGCTGCGCGCCTTCCCCCCTTCCCTAGTCCTATTAGGACTAGGAGAAGGGGCCGGCCCCCCTCTTTCTCTCTTCTCTTTGGAGAGTCCTATTAGGAATAGGATTGGGGGGGAGTCCTACTCCCGGTAGGAGTAGGACTCCTCCTGCGCCTCTCTCTCCCTAGCCGGCCGAACCCCTCCCCCTGCTCCTTTATATACGGGGGCAGGGGGCACCCCATAGATACACAAGTTGATCCTTGAGATCGTTCCTTAGCCGTGTGCGGTGCCCCTGCCACCAAATTCCACCTCGATCATACCGTTGTAGTGCTTAGGCGAAGCCCTGCGTCGGTAGTACATCAAGATCGTCACCACACCGTCGTGCTGACGGAACTCTTCCTCGACGCTTTGCTAGATCGGAGCCCGAGGATCGTCATCGAGCTGAACGTGTGCTAAGAACTCGAAGGTGCCGGAGTAACGGTGCTTGGATCGGTCGGATCGGGAAGAAGACGTACGACTACTTCCTCTACGTTGTGTGATCGCTTCTGCAGTCGGTCTGCGTTGGTACGTAGACAACACTCTCCCCTCTCGTTGCTATGCATCACCATGATCTTGCGTGTGCGTAGGAAAATTTTCGAAATTACTACGTTCCCCAACAATGCTTTGGGTGAATAGATTGGGGATGAACTAACCGGCGAGGGGCCAGCGTTCTGTGCCACAAACTCCTCAAAGCTCATCAGCACTGGTTGTGCTGGAGGGCATTGTGCTGTAGGGAACTGAGGACACCTGCCGGCCGCCATATCCTGAAAAGCCTGTTGCATCTGGCTATCCCTCTGTACTTGGTGTTCATAAAGCCTCTGATGCCACGCCATGGTCTCCTGGCATGTGTACTCCATGTAGGCCTACGGTATGACATGATGGAACTCATAAAACTACTAAATGCGGAAAATGAAGTGAGAAATGAAGATAAGAGGGAAAATACTTACAGATTGTTGCTCCTGAAAGAGGGACTGTGTACTAGTCACTGGCTGGCTCGTGCGCTGGCTCAGGCTCGGGTCGATCCGACGAAGCTGTGTGTAGGAGATACTAGGAGTGATCACAGCATCGAGAACCGCCTCCCGACCGTGCTCCTTGGGCCCCATCCTCACCACCGCCATGTCGTCCAGAGGTGCCGCAATGGGGTTAGGTGTGTCAGGATGTAACTCCAGATACGCTTCGGAGTAGGCCTTCTTCCTCCCTGCGGTCTTCTTGACATAGTACTTGGGCTCGCCAGGCTTGGGGTCCTTCCGCGTATGGGCGATCTCCCATGCCTGCATGTGTGAGAGCGGCCGCTTCAGTTTCTCCTCCTGCACCACCAAACAGAGGTTAGTCATACATAAGAAAGTGATGGTAAATAGAAGAAGAAGAATGTTTAATGGGGTTAGTCATACATTAACTGCCTTGTGGAGATAGTGGTTTCGGTTTCCCTGAGCATGTACTCCCTCCGTCCCTTGGTTAGCCTTATTTTTGGTTCTCATAGCCGCCCAGGCTCCAGCCTCATCACACCAAAGATCCACCAATGCCGCCTAGGACTCGTCTTTTCCATAACACCAATTTGGACACACCTACATAATAAAAGCATAATGGCATGTAGGTGTGTCCAAATTGGTGTTATGGAAGCATAAAGCATAAAGCATAATGTACCACAAGGTAATGAAAGCATAATGAAAAATCTTTTATACTTACCGTCAAGAACTCGGGCCTCTCCAAGGTAATGCCCATCCTCTGCGCTTCTTCCTTGGTCATCTTCACACCAAGATAGTCGTGGTAGTATGTGGAGATGGCCACATAGCGCACCTCGTACTGCATCTGGCGGGCCTTCTTCTTGCATTGGCGCAGCACGATCTAGTCCGCTCTAGCCCTGTGCTCCGGAAGAACTCGATAGAATTTCTGCAATCATGCATGAAACAAGAATGGGAGAAGCCATGAGTTAAATCATTCATGAAACTAGAATGGACTTGTGCTTCTGAAGAGAACTCACCCAGAAAGTAGTGATCACGGCCTTGGCATGGGTCTCATGGTCCGCGTGGCGGGCCGCTTCCCAGTGGTCCCAGCTCGTGGCCAAAACTCGACGGTCCGGCTGCCTGACTGGATCAGGACAGTACAACCCCGGCCAATATAACTTCAGCAAGACGGTGATGAGGCCGTTGGGAATACGGACCCCTTTAGAATATATCCAGTTGCTGCAAAAGAATGAACTATTAGCATGTGACAAGAAAAATAAATAACAACCGGAATAAGCATGTGACAAGCAACATAATGAACCACTTACTCTTTTCCCGTGGGCTCAATGAGCCACTTCTGCTCCTCAGTAGCAGGAACCTGCTTTGGTAGCTTTGCGTTGCCACGCAGCCACCCCTTCGTGTCAACCCCCTTCCCGTCACCACCATCATCCCCGCCACCACCCTCCTCCTCGCCTGCCTCCCCCTCCCCAACCTCCTCCTCCTCCTCCTCCTCCTCCTCCCTAGAGTGTACCTCACTAGAGGAGGGTACCTCACTAGAGGAGGGCCTCGAAGACAACACCCCTAAGTCGGTGAGGGTGCGCTGTTTCTGGCCGCGACCCCCTGTAGTGGCTCTCCCCCCAGCACCTCGTCCTCTAGAGGCTCTCCCCCCGCCCCCTCCTCCTCTAGGGGCACCTCTCCCTCGACCTCCCTGTGAGGAGTCATCGTCAAGTAGCCGAGGGGGAGGATTACGTGCTCGACCACTCCGACTAGGCAGGCCGACGACCTTGCGTAGGAAACCCACACCGTCGGCCTTCCCCTTGCCCATGTTCCACGAACCTGCATTGAAAAGAGAAAAAGCAATTAGTAAATTAATGAAATGAAGGAAAAAGCATGATAATAAACACATTAATAAAAATGCATAAAAAGGCATATTCCTAAACTATAGAAAAAAATACTTGAAACGTACATCTGCTAGAACCCATATGAATCATCACTGTTGTAACCTCTTTCTCGGTCCGTCTCATCATCACTATCAATCATATCATCTTCGTTGTCCGACGGAGGTGGAGGCTCTTCCTCGTCGTCAGCGTTTTCGTTTAACTTTTCTAGCATAAGTATGTCATTTTCATTGACAATGGTCTCACCATCATTCCGTGCATCGTCGACGTTTGGGTCCACATCATCATCACCCAATGGTCTAGCGTCATCGTTTCTAACCACATCATCATCATCATCATCATCAGGTTGCTCTTGATAGAACACTCCCTCGTATGTCATGGGGTTAATGTTGTAGTAATCGTCTTCATTCGGGTCTGGTAGCTTACCATGTGGCGACACCTTGAACACAACTTCCCAGCCCTTTAGATACACTTTCTGGCATGGGTAAGGCAGATAATATACTTGTGTAGCTTGGGTAGCCGCAATGAAGAGATCGGCTCCGGCATAGACGGTTGATGGTTTAACTTCGACCAAACCAATGGAAGGCGTATGTTTTACCCCCTCCCGCGGATCGAACCATCGGCATTTGAACACAGGCAGACTTAGGGTCTCACGCCCCTGGCGGAATTTAACCTCGTATATATTTTGTACCCTTCCGTAGTAGTCTACTGAATTTTGACCGGGGGTGTACACTCCAGTATTTATAGTTTTGGGATCGGGGCGGCTGTTTTGGTGCTCCTCTGTATGGAAGCGATACCCATTCACATCATACTTTTTACATGTCATGACGGCAGGGTCAAAACCCATGGAAACCCATCTCAATTCATCATCCATAGATATGTTCGGATCTTTTCCCTACAAGTATAATGGAAATTGTTGCGTGCATTAGTTCGGTTAACTAATAAATGTTGAAGTAGGTATTTAATAGGGGAGTGTGGAAAATTACTTTCTCCATGAACCAAGCAACAAAATTTTTACGTCCAGGGTTTCCATGACGGAGAAGAGTAAGTGCCTCCGCCTCAGTAGGAGGATTCACTCCCGTCCATTCCTCTTGAACGAAATCACTAAAAAAAGATAAGCGGTGTTAGACCGGGACTAAGTGAACATGAAACATGATGATGTGGAAGACATAAAGGAATGGTGTAGTGGTATTACCTCATCCACACTTCCTCAACTTCCTTGATGTTGTGCAAGATATAGAACATGAGGTCCTCCCACTCTTGTCGTGGCATGTTATAAGATTTCGAGGCCCCAGCCCTCCCACCTTGCGCGTTGAATAGATCGAGCCTGGGTTGATACTTGGGCTCTTCTATATTGTATCGAGGCACCTTGTTATGCAGATGGGGAACGTGGTCTGGATAGTATGATGTCCTGAGGTCTGACACCTCCTCTAGGATAACTGCCTCAGCTATGGAAGCTTCAATCTTAGCTTTGTTTCCACATTTCCGTCGGAGATGCTTGTTCTGCCTCTCAGGGCCGTACTGCCAGCGATTTTGCACAGGGCCCCCCAACAATACCTCGTTCGCGAGGTGCAGAATGAGATGTGTCATCGGAGTAAAGAAGCCTGGCGGAAAGATCTTCTCTAGCTTGACTATCAACTCCGGTGCCTTCTTATGCAATTTTTCAATCACCTCTTTACTTACTTCTTTAGCACAGAGCGTGCGGAAGAAATGGCTAAGCTCGGCAAGCACTCGCCAGACATGCTCGGGGACATAGCCTCGAACCATCACCGGCATTATCCGCTCAATCCATACATGGTAGTCATGACTCTTCAGGCCGGTCACTTTGCCCGTTGAAAGATTGACTCCCTTACTTATATTCGATGCATAACCATCGGTGAACTTCAAAATTTGTTTCAGCCAGATAAGTACTTCTTTTTTTTCTGGCGGTTTAAGGACAAAGTCAGCATCTGGCTTGAACCAGTTTTTTCGACCGCCTGTGGGAGGCTTCATGTTCAGGCGTGGTCTATCACAAATTCTCTGTTGATCGGCTCTAGCTTTTACGTTATCCTTCGTCTTATCAGGAATGTTGAGGATCGTGTGGAAAAGGGACTCTGCCACATTCTTTTCGGTGTGCATCACATCAATATTGTAAGGAAGTTTGAGGTCCTTGAAATAGGGAAGCTGCGAGAAGGGGGTAATGTGCGTCCAGTTGTGCGTCTCACCATATCCCTCGAAGCCTTTGGCTTTGGCTTTGCCTTTGCCTTTGACTTTAGGCTTGAGAGCTTTTAGCTGAGCAAGAACATCTGCCCCCGAAAATGTTGGAATCTCGGTTACTTCATGAACAACCCGGCCTTTCGTGAAGTTCTTCTTGTCTTCCCTGTCTGGATGGTCTGGAGGGAGGAACTGTCGATGCAGGTCAAAGGCTACATACTTGCCACCCTTACTCAGCCAAATCATTCGCAGAGCCTGCATGCACACTGGGCATGGCATCTTACCACTTGTACACCATCCGCAGAATAGAGCATAGCCGGGAAAGTCATGCATGCAATAGTGCAACCAAACTTTCATCAAGAAATTTCTCTGCAGATCCCGGTCGTATGTCAACCTCGGAAAGTACCAAGAATGGTGCAAAGCATCCACAAGCGGCTGCATAAACACACCCAATTGCTTCCCCGGGTAGTCAGGCCCCGGAATGATGAGCGACAAGAACATGGTCTTCCGTTGCATTAGGGCACCGGGAGGAAGATTGAGCGGAATTACAAACACAGGCCAGCAGCTGTATGGATTGGACGACATACCATATGGATTCAACCCATCACCTGATATGGCTATTCTGACATTCCCAGCCTCGGCTGCTTCCTCGGGGTATTCTTCATCGAATGACTTCCATGCTTCCCCTCCCGATGGATGTACGATTTTTTTTGGATTGTACCTTATACCTTCCTTGTGCCACTTCATCATTTTGGCAGACTCCTTCGTGATGAAAAGGCGCTGCAGTCTTTTTATAAAATCAAGATACCGAAGAACCTTAACGGGGATGGTTAGCTGCTTTTTCTCACCATCCTCACCGACCACCTCAATGTACCGAGACGAACCGCACTTCCTACAGTACTTGTCATCCGCATACTCGTGCCTAAACAAAAGGCAATTCTTCGGGCAAACATCTATTTTCTCATAATCCATAGAGAGTGCCTTCATGATTTTCTTTGTATCGTACATGCTTTTCGGCAGTTCATGACCCTCAGGGAGGCTGTTAGCCCATACTCCCAGGAATGCTTCGAAGCATTTCTGGCTACAGCCGTACTCAGCCTTGACTGCAATCAGTTGCGAGATGGCATCCAGCTGAGATATTTTCGCACCCGCATAAAGAGGTTTCTTCGACGAGGCCAAGACCTCCAAGAAGGCCTTTGCGGTTGCCTCCGGCTCCTCCGGTTCATTCTCTGAAGGTGTCGCATTTGCCGTTTCTGCAACAATGACATCATCTAGCATGTCCCTGACCCCGTCGTCCTCATATCCATCGATGCGTTGTCGCATCACCTCCTCTCTACCACGGTCCTGCTCGGCTATGTTTATCGGCGGCATGTCAAAGTTTGGCATATATCCGTGTGTGCGAAGGTGCTCACTCATGTCCGTCTGATTTCTACGGTGACGTCTGGCACATCTCGCACAGGGGCATGGTGGGATAATTCTCATTGGACGACGGAATATCTCCTTCAAATACACATCGGTTTTCGCGATCCACTCTGATGTTACTCGATTCCGACGGATAAAACCACTGTACATCCACTGATTATCTGCCATCCTCTGCTTTTTTGCAAGCCACACAACATAATTAAGGATTCACTTAAATTAATCACATCAAATTTTCAGTTTCTACCGCGTTTAATCCACCTACATCTCTAATAGGTAAAGATGGGTCCTAATCCCACCCGAGGATGTGTAGATTGAGTACGTTCTCCATTCTACCCCGTTCCGAGACAAAATTTCGGCAGCACCTCCCCGCTGTTCTCCAGATACACGTCTCGGCAAATAGCCGAGAGAATGTGCTCCAGAGAACAATGGGGAGGCACTGCCGAAATCCTGTCTCGGAACGGGGTAGAACATGGAGAACATACCCAATCTACACATCCTCGGGCTGTCCGTGGAAAACGCTGACAATCCCGACGCTTTGGTGGCATTGCTACCCCCCCCAGTGCCCCCGTCCCGCCTAACCCTGTAGCGTTTGACCACGGGATCTCCCCTTTGACTTTGCACGGACGGGCTTTGACCAGTGGACCTCCCCACCCGGTTGTGTTAGGTCAGCCCATAGGAACACTTTGGAGCACATCCGGGATAGACCCACAGCAAGACCCCTCCGTGTAGACCGCATCTGTCCCCTCCAGGTGCCGGCGGCAGCGCCGTCCGTGAGGGGGGCACACCCCGGACACGCGTGCCGGGAGTTTGCAACCGACAACACTTCCAGACTTGTGAGAGCCGCCGGCGCAAGATTTGGCGGCATGCTAGCCCCCGGAGGCCGCCGGCCACATCCGTGAGCGCGAAGGGTAATCCGCGTAGAGGAAATTTTCCGGATACTTCTCCATCACAATATGAAAAAATACCATCGTTACTATAGCACATGTGCCCACGTCGTGCAAAAAAATCATGATTTTATCGCGCTCCGAGTATTAGTAATATTGACGCCGCATCGTTACCGCAGAACGTCTACTACCGTGTCATCGCCGTCCGTGAGGGGGGCCACGCCCCGGAGACGCGTCCCCCTCTTCGGACATGCCACCACACCACCCCGCATGTATGAGGGCCCGGTGCGACGCTCCGGTGGCATTGCTACCCCCCCCCCAGTGCCCCCGTCCCGCCTAACCCTGTAGCGTTTGACCACGGGATCTAGCCCTTTGACTTTGCACGGACGGGCTTTGACCAGTGGACCTCCCACCCGGTTGTGTTAGGTCAGCCCATAGGAACACTTTGGAGCAACATCCGGGCCAGACCCACAGCAAGATCCCCTCCGTGTAGACCCGACGCGTCCGTTTCCCCCCTCCAGGTGCGGCGGCGGCGCCGTCGTGAGGGGCACACCCCGGACACGCGTGCCGGGCGTTTGCAACCGCCACAACACTTCCAGACTTGTGAGAGGCCGCCTACGCAAGATTGGCGGCATGCTAGCCCCCGGAGGCCGCCGGCCACAGCCGTAGACGCGCGAAGGGCAATCCGCGTAGAGGGAATTTTTCGGATACTTCTCCATCACCAAAAATTATGAAAAAATACCATCGTTCCTATAGCACATGTGCCCGCGTCGTGCAAAAAAACTCATGATTTTATCGCGCTCCGAGTATTTAGTAATATTGACGCCGCATCGTTACCGCAGAACGTCTACTACCGTGTCATCGCCGTCCGTGAGGGGGGGCCACGCCCCGGAGACGCGTCCCGCCTCTTCGGACATGCCACCACACCACCCCGCATGTATGAGGGCCGGTGCGACGCTCCGGTGGCATTGCTACCCCCAGTGCCCCCGTCCCGCCTAACCCTGTAGCGTTTGACCACGGGATCTACCCCTTTGACTTTGCACGGACAGGCTTTGACCAGTGGACCTCCCCACCCGGTTGTGTTAGGTCAGCCCATAGGAACACTTTGGAGCAACATCCGGGGCAGACCCACAGCAAGATGCCCTCCGTGTAGACCCCACGCGTCCGTTTCCCCCTTCCAGGTGCCGGCGGCAGCGCCGTCCGTGAGGGGGGCACACCCCGGACACGCGTGCCGGGCGTTTGCAACCGCGACAACACTTCCAGACTTGTGAGAGGCCGCCAGCGCAAGATTTGGCAGCATGCTAGCCCCCGGAGGCCGCCGGCCAAAGCCGTAGACGCGCGAATGGCAATCCGCGTAGAGGGAATTTTTCGGATACTTCTCCATCACCAAAAATTATGAAAAAATACCATCGTTCCTATAGCACATGTGCCCACGTCGTGCAAAAAAAATCATGATTTTATCGCGCTCCGAGTATTTAGTAATATTGACGCCGCATCATTACCGGAGAACGTCTACTACCGTGTCATCGTCGTCCGTGAGGGGGGCCATGCCCCGGAGACGCGTCCCGCCTCTTCGGACATGCCACCACACCACCCCGCATGTATGAGGGCCCGGTGCGACGCTCCGTGGCATTGCTACCCCCCAGTTCCCCCGTCGTCTGTACGTTTGACCGTGGTAGTTTCGATCCAACTACTCACATGAGCTAGGAAGAAACACACCCTTGATCCAACGACTCGCAAGAGCTAGAGAGAAACACACGATCCGTGTGATTCTTCCTGATTGGTGGGATGCACATTAGTACCCACTCCGGACTCCGAAACCCTGATACTCGGAAAGAGTTTGTCCAGTTTGTATACGAAGTGCATCCAGTTTTTGCCGTGACCCTCTCTACTCTTTCGCGCATCCCCCCCTCTAAGTGACGGCTGCTCTACCTTCCGTGGAGGGGGGCCACACCATGGAGCCCCAAGACGGGCGTCTACAAATGCCAGAACACTTTCACACATGCATCGGGACCCGTGCAATGTTTCGGTGGCATAGCAACACCCCGAAGGCCACCCCGAATCCCCGGTGACCAGTAGATCTAGCCCTTTGACTTTCGCTGGACGGGCTTTGACCGGTGGACTCTTCCACCTGGTTGCGATAGGTCAGCCCATAGCAACATCCCCGAACACGGTCTGGACCCAACCCAACACTAGATTCCCTCCGGTTCCACCGCACCCGCACCATCCCCCCCTCTAAGTGACGGCTGCTCTGCCTTCCGTGGAGGGGGGCCACACCACGGAGCCCCAAGACGGGCGTCTACGCATGCCAGAACACTTTCACACATGCATCGGGACCCGTGCGATGTTTTGGTGGCATAGCTACACCCCGAAGGCCACCCCGAATCCGAGTTGACCAGTAGATCTAGCCCTTTGACTTTCACCGGACGGGCTTTGACCGGTGGACTCTTCCACCTGGTTGCGATAAGTCAGCCCGTAGGAACATCCCCGAACACGGCCTGGACCCAACCCAACACTAGATTCCCTCCGGTTCCACCGCACCCGCACCATCCCCCCCTCTAATTGACGGCTGCTCTGCCTTCCGTGGAGGGGGGCCACACCACGGAGCCCCAAGACGGGCGTCTACACATGCCAGAACACTTTCACACATGCATCGGGACCCGTGCGATGTTTCGGTGGCATAGCTAGACCCCGAAGGCCACCCCGAATCCCAGTTGACCAGTAGATCTAGCCCTTTGACTTTCGTCGGACGGGCTTTGACTGGTGGACTCTTCCACCTGGTTGCGATAGGTCAGCCCATAGCAACATCCCCGAACATGGTCTGGACCCAACCCAACACTAGATTCCCTCCGGTTCCACCGCACCCGCACCATCCCCCCCCATCTAATTGACGGCTGCTCTGCCTTCCGTGGAGGGGGGCCACACCACGGAGCCCCAGGACGGGTGTCTACGAATGCCAGAACACTTTCACACATGCATCGCGACCCATGCGATGTTTCGGTGGCATAGCTACACCCCGAAGGCCATCCCGAATCCCAGTTGACCAGTAGATCTAGCCCTTTGACTTTCGCCGGACGGGCTTATATAACCGTAGGAGGGCCACCGCAACACCTGGCGGCATTGCTACCCCCCCCCCCCCAGGTACCCCGTCCCGTCTAACCCTGACACAGACGACCGTCGGGTCTATCCCTTTGACTTCGCTGGACGTAGTTTGACCGGTGGACCTTTTCACCTTGTTGTCATAGCCCAGCCATAGCTACACCCCCAACACAGTCCCGGCACAACCCACCCCAAGATTCCCTCTGCGTCGGCCCGACGTGGCCGTTTCCCCCCTCCGGGGCACGGCGGCATCGACGCCCGTGAGGGGGGAGGGGGCACACCCCGGAGCCGCGTGCCTGCGCCTGCCACCACGTTTCCACAACCGTAGGAGGGCCCACCGCAACACCTGGCGGCATTGCTACCCCCCACAGGTACCCGGCCCGTCCCGTCTAACCTCTCCGTGACACGACGGAAGAAGGCCCGTGTGGGGGGCAATCGATATATGTTTTCTGTACATTTAAGTTAATGAAATTAGTATTGGAAAAAAATAAAAAATAATAAGAGAAAATACAAAAAATATAAAAATATTATTAGAAATCTATGCCTATGGCCTAGCCGTCGGCATAGCTACGGCCACGGAACGGTAGAGCCCTAGGATCGATGACGTGGCGTAGGGCGGGGATCAATGACGTGGCAAAAACCATGGGCCAGGCCTAGCCGTCGGCATAGAAATGCCACCCCACGGGACCGGCGAACGACGCGGATCGATGACGTGGCGGCGCGGCGGATCGATGACGTCGGCGAAGCTATGCCGACGGCCACCGTTAGCCCGTCGGCGTAGCCTGACGCCGTCAAACTGCCGTCGCCGCCCGGGTAGACGGGCCCACGTGATATGCCGACGGCCTGCTCTATGCCGACGGCCCCCGTTCGTTATATTCGGAGAACCGCCGATGGCTTATCTATGCCGACGGCCCCCGTCGGCATAGATGGTTATACGCCGACGGCCTTTCTACGCCGACGGCTTTAGTTGGGCCGTCGGGGTATGCCCATATATGCCGACAGGGACCGTCGGCATAGATATGGCCGTCGGCAACTGCCTAAATTCTGATAGTGATTGTATTAAATGGACCGAAGATTTGCTCGTTGCTGCAAATCTGAATGTAGTTTTGACATTGTTCAGGACTGAAATCTGAATGTGAAACTGATACAAAGCTAGCATTGATGCATGTGCAAGCTAGTTTGCACCTGGACACTGAAATCGTATATAGCGTGCTCACCGGGACACAAAGCTGACCGTACGCACTAATGAAAGCAGCTAAACTGATGCAGACGCCTGTGCACAGCGGGCAGTCAAAACATGCGGACGCGGACACTGTTAACTGTGGGATTAGAAGGAGAGGCGTGGAGGACCGCAGTGGGGCATGAGGATGAGATTGTGTTTTTTTTTTTTTGAGAAACAGGGGATGAGTTTGTGTAGGTTCCGATGTGGGAACGAGCGAAAATATAAACGATAATACTACATTCATGGGCAAGTTCCAACGGACGTTCACGGGGTGGAGAATGTGTCGTAATCTAATTGCCCGGTGTGGCCCGTCCTAATTAAGTAAATCGCAGTCATTAATCCCCCTTGTGCAGCAATACTTAAATATAAATGATAAGGCCCTGCCGGGAGGATGGTCGTTAACTAATGAATGGGTCATGGGGTAAGCCCAGCCACATATGGCGACCCTCTGTTAAATAAGTCAAAATTTTAGCTAAACTATGAGCCTTAAAATTTAAAGTAGGACGTTCAAAAATTACATCACATGAAATAAACTCCCTTGTTCTTACTTGAACTTCCTGGATGATTGCACTGTAGCTTCCCTTCGAGCCCATCTTTATCTCCTCTACAACCGGCTTACAATCACATGCGATAACAATTTGCCTTTGCGGGAGGTCAAGAGCAAGGGCTAGATCTTCATGCACAGCTAGAGCTCTCAATGTCGCCGGGTCATGAATGTTGCTAAAAACCATTGCAGGAGTCCAGATAATCACCCTTGTGATCTCTATACAGTGTCGCAGAAGCTCCTCCTTTTCCATCCCTGGACAAACCACCATCAACATGTATCTTCGCCACAGCAACTCCCCGCGCTTTCCACACATAACCAGGATCAGCCCTTCTATAGTTCTATTTGATGAACTCCCTTGCTGAACCAGAGACCGCAGCGCAAACTTAATCGTTTCAAGTTCAGAAATGAAGGAATTAACAAAATAGTGAGTGGCGTGTGGGCTCTGAAGAATCCCCTCATGTATGGCCTTCCGCCGCGCAGTCCAAATTGCCCATATTGCTACCACCACTTTGATTAAACATGCATGTGGCAGGGCCTCAATCATATTGAAAATCTATAGCTTGGCATTTCCCTCCCTCGTGGCTTGCATGTAGTCAGTAATTTCATCATCAGCTAAGACCCAAACACATCAAGCCATAGAACACTCTAGGAGAGAATGTCACCATGAGTCATATGCTCCACAAATTTGACATTTGTCACATGTCGCCATCTTCCTGTTAAGACGCACATCCTTAGTAGGAATCGAGTGCCTAGCCAATCTCCATAGGAAGTTACGCATTTTTCCCGAAACCTGAACGGACCACAAAGATGACAAGCCTTACCTTCTACCCCAGGATCTGAGCTACCGGCTCTACCTTCAAGCCAATCTTTGCTCCTCTTCTTAGTACCGACTAGCATTCGGTACGCAAACCGGGCAGTGAAAATTTCATTCCGCTCATGATTCCCAGACTTCCGCCCTATAATCGCCAAGCTCCAACCAAGGATGGAGCCATGGCAAGGGAGATGGCTATCCAAGGCCGCTCGAGTGATTCTGATGAACTCCTCCCTTATTAGCCTATTGATGTACATCATGGGATTCTATAGTTTACATGAATCCCTTCATCAGAAGGTTACCAAACTCCTATCCCGGTTCTTCTGGGCTGGCGAGAACAATAAACAGAAATACCACATGGTGAAGTGGTCCGAGATTTGTAAACCTAAAGACCAAGGAGGTCTTGGGGTCATCTCATCCAAGCGGATGAATATTGCCCTCCTGTCTAAATGGCTTTGGCGGATTCAGACCGAGGAGGGAGGTCTGTGGCTAGAGATTATCCGCGCGAAATACCTTCGTGGGCAACCGCTGGCATTTGCCTCTAGATCGGGCGGATCCCAATTCTGGCAATCGATGATCCGTCTAATGCCAGTCATGCGCATTGGGACCTCTATTACAGTGGGTACCGGGTCTGGTACCCTATTCTGGCTTGATAGGTGGGCTGGGACCCGCCCCTTTGCGGATCGCTTTTCCGCATTATTCTCGATCTGCACCCGCCCACTCCTATCGTTGGCCGTGGCCTTAGCTGACTTGGGTGCTATTGCCTTCCGCCGTACCTTCGGGGCGGTGGAACTAGCGCAATGGGACGAACTAGTCGAATGTATCGCCCTCCACACCCCCTCCCTCGAGCCGGATGCGCTATCTTGGCATCTTGAGCCAAGTGGCCGATTCTCGACTAGGTCCCTATATCAGGCGATTGTTCCCACGCCGGGCCCGGTGGAATTATCCGTTCTTTAGGAAATCAAACTCCCCTTGAAAATCCGCATATTTCTATGGCAATGGGTCCGAGGCCGGCTCCCCTCGGGCACAGAGGTCCGAAAGCGTAGTGGCCCTGGGGATGGTCTCTGCCCCATTTGTTTGGTGCCGGAGGATTCCAACCACATCTTCTTTCGGTGTCCTGCGGCACAATTCCTATGGAGATGCTTCCGGGAGGTCGTGGGCGGCAACTGGTGCCACGATAACCTCCTGGACTTGTTTGGGGGGGGGGGGGCTTTAGGCTCCTGGGTCCGAGGAAAGCCCCCACTTGGGTGGCTTTGGGAACCCTAGCTTGGACCCTCTGGTGTACCCGCAATAAACTTGTCATCGAGCGTGTGATTCCATGCCGTGTGACTGATGCAATTTATAAAATGTGTGGCTTCTTACAGCTTTGGAGACCGCTTAGCAAGCAGCGCGATCGGGACGTCATCGGCAACGTCATTGCGGGTCTTCGTTCCTCGGCATCAGCTTTTGCTCCAGCACCGCCACCACCGCCACCCCCTCCCGAGGCAGATTAGTTTTCTTTTGTTTTCTTTGGGGCTTGTCCTGTTGTGCCCCCAACATGACTTTATGATTTGATTGTACTTTGTACTGCTATGTCGGATGCTTGGTTCGTTGCTTTATAATATAAAGCGGGGGGAAACCCTTTTTCTCAAATCATCCTGCCTTCTTGTGCAAAGTGGAATACTCAATATGACATTCGTATCTGCAGCTACGAAGTGCTGCTCAACTACTTCTTTCCTCCATGTACTCCCTCTGTCCGGGTTTATTAGGACTAAAGACAACTTCTCTTGGACCAAGACACATAGGGGGTGTTTGGTTCAGGGACTTTTTAGTCCCAGAGACTAGAAAAAGTCCCTAAAAAGTCCCTAGGAAACAAACGGGAGGGACTTTTTCTACAGGGACTAGAAAAAGACTCTATTGGAGAGTCTTTTTTGATTAGTCCTGGGATTAGAAAAAGTCTTAGAACTTCTGAAACAAACACCCCCGTAGTAATTTGCTCACATTAATTCTTGGGTCTGTCTAGGACACATCTAAGCTGATGTTTACTTTGTTTGTGGTCTTTTTTTGTCCTAGTTTTTTTTTGTTTCTTATTGCTACATTATATACTTGTGGGAGCTTAGATGTGACATTCTTAAAAAACATCTAGATGTGAATTAGACAAACTGTTAATTCTTTCATTTCACTCTCAATGCACTCTCTCACATCCATGCAGCCAATGAAAAATCACGCATGCGGTGTATTAATTCCCTGGCCATGGCATCAACAACAATGGCTTTCAGTGCAACCAATGAAGTGGTTGCATGCATGCACCTTTTCAAAGCGATGCCTTATAAAAGGGGACATGCTTGTGATGTTGCGAGGCCTAATAAACCCAAACGGAGGAAGTAGCTGGCGACCTCGGGACGGCTCAGACTCGTACAGAAAAATGATTGGGTCGTGTCCAATACCGCTGTTCCGCGTAGCGAAATAAATGCGCCAGCACACGCGCTGTGATCGAAAACAATACTAGTACCTGAATACAAATTGGAATACATTGCAGGGCGCTGACCCACATGCGAATGAATGGGGGAGATTCGGGATCATCTGAGCCTGGGCTCATAATTGGGTAGCCCACCGAGACTTGCCTTCTCTCTATCTGATTTCTTTCACCAATACTAACAAACCTTGGATAAAACTATGATGCAAAAGGGTTGGCCAAAAAAAGCAAGAAATTCTACGTTCCTTCTTTTCACTATAATTTTTCTCAAGGATTATCTCTATCGGCCGAATCAAACTTGTCTTTTTCCATATATTTTTTTATTTTTCTCTGTTTTATTATTGCCAGTATGTCTCCTTTGATTGTTTCCAAACTAAAAAAGTCTAATAATTTAAAGAGTAATATCTTAAAGCAACAATCGGGCTTAAAGCAGCAAGCAGGCAGGGCCTTGCTTATATATGCGCTTTTTGCATAAATGACTGCGAAAACCAAACAACGATTACGTACGGAAAAAGTAGGTTAGTTATAGAAAAATAAAAAACAAACATCGAGAACAAATAAAAATTGAAACGCGCGCACTCGCCAATTTGGCCGGCCAACTTCGATTATAGTTGATGTTTTGGTAAGATCCCATTTTAATTTGGGTATGAGTAGAGGAAGACAAGAATAATTTGGATTTAGTTTATATTTTATTAAGATTTAATTTGAATAAGTTAATGCATGATGTTTCTTTTGGAAAAGTGTCAGTTTATTTAATTTAGTTATAATGCACGCGTCAAATGGGCTGGCCCAAATTGGCTGCGCTTGAGTGAAACATCATCTGTCAGACGCTCGTAGTCGTAATATAGTGTTGGTGAAAGGTGAGGCGACGCTACCAACTCCCGTGGGGGAGGAGAGATGCACGAACCTACTGCTCCTCTTTCAAGGTTTTTATACCCCTCTTTAGAGGTGTTATATATACAAGAAAAAAAAATCAACTTCCTTTCCTTGCATGAGATTTCGAAATAGCCCGTCTCCAAAGCCCGACCCGGCCCAGCAGCTGCGTCCACCACGGAACCCCCCGCTCCAAAGTCCAAACCCTGGCTCCGTCCGTCCTCCTCCCCGATCCCCTTTCACCTCTCTCGTCTCGCTCCGGCCAACGCCGCCTCCAGCCCCGGCCTCGCCTCCACCCTCCCTCGTCGCCGACGCCCCCCGCATTCTCCTCCGCCCCCCCATGGAGCCGATCCAACCCACGGCCACCCAAGCGAGCAAGATCCGCGTCCAGCACGAGCCCGCTGACGGCGGATATGCGGCGAGCGGGGCTATCGGCGCCCTCCCTATCCACCTCATTGAGAAGATCCTCGGATTCGCGTCCAGCACGAGCCCGCTGGATTCGGTGTGCCTCGCCGTCGTCTGCAAGTCCTGGGCGGCGGCCGTCTCCGAGCGGCTAGCGAGACCCACCCCCCACCTGTTCGCGCTCAAGCTCGCCAACGTGCACAGCCAGTCCCCGTTACGGTTCATGCTGCCGCCCGAGGAGGAGCGCCGCCACCGCGGGGCCATCTACTCCCTGCCGGTGAACGAGGAGGGCTCGCCGTCGCTGGTGGCCCCTGCCCGCTTGCCCTCCGTGGTCCGCGACCCAAAAGGCATGAACTTTAAGCTATCCGGCGCCCTGCCCTGCGGCCTCCTCTCCTTCGCGGTCGGCAACCGCGTTGTCCTCGTCAACCCCATCACCGGCGCGTTCCGGAGCGACGTGTATGCGCCCTTCGGGACTGGAGCTAAGGTGAGGGCCGTCGCCAGCGCCAACGCGATCTTCGATCACGACTACGCCGAGAGGAGCGTCCCGCTCTGCTGGTGCACGGGGGAGTGGTCCGAGCGGAAGCTGCTCTCTGAAGAGTTCAAGAACATTTATCTGATGGCCTACACAGACGGTGTCTTCTACGCGCTGGAATTCCGGGGTTGCGCCTACACGGTGGACACACGCGTGCCACCACCATGGCGCCTGAAGAAGCTCCGTGCGCCGAGCATTCTCGAGCAGTACACCCCGATCCGCGGGCGCTTCCTCTGCTACTCGCACCTGCTGGAGTCGGAAGGGGCAGTCCTGTTTGTTGGTCCGGTGCTCGCACCACGACAACCCACATGCCGTGATACCATCGGTGGCTTCGAGGTGTACAGGCTGGATGTCGAGGCGGCACGATGGGTGAAAGTGGAGAGGCTTGCTGCTGACAGGGCGCTTTTCGTGAGTGAGCAATCATCGTTCTCTGTGCGTGCCTCGGAGGTGCCGGGGTGCATGAGCAACTGCATCTACTTTGTGGGTGAGGTTGATGACTACTCCTACGTCACCTGGGGCGTCTACTCCATGGAGGAGCGGAAGGTGCTGTTTCAGCGCCCCGTCGGTGGTTCTTGGGGAAGGTATGCTGCTGCACGCTGGTTCCTCCCTGCTGTTGTGATACCATTTGCAGATGCACGTGCGCATTGTATACTCGGGAGAAAGGACAAAAATCTAAGTTCTTCAGGTACATCTGACTAAAAATATTTTGAGAATGCAGTATAGCAGTTAAATGCATATTTTGAGAATGCAGTATAGCAGTTAAATGCTAACACAGATGGCTTCTTTTATGCTGACAGAAGGACAGGAGGATGGGAGCAATTGTGCGAAATCAAGATGCTACTATCAATCCTTTGGCTCTGATTGAGGTGTCGGCGGTGACAGGCAGGCTTATAAATCCCTGAGATGCTACTATGAAGCAGAAGTGCTATTATTCTAGGATCTGAATCTGAAGATTCGTTTGATGAAGTTAATGTACTGGTGAAGTTTGAGGCTGTTTGATTTGGTTGGTGTTTTGCATGTTGTTGTAGACCTTGTAGCTTGGATGAGCATGAACTTGCTAGGCTGGCGCTGCTTTGGGTATTTCTAAGATCCATTACTTTGGAACGGCGGATCTCTCTCAGTCCGTATATGATATGGCGAGCACGGCGATTATGTTCATCACCAATGTGGTGGAAATCCTCCAACTTTGTGATGCAGTGTACTTGTAGAGTTGTTTTGTTGACAAAGGTGTATGGTATCGGCCAAATTCTGTGCCAAGGCGTTGGAGTGCTCTTTGAATCCTTTGGCTCTGATAATGGGTGGTTTCTGGTAGCAATTTTTTGTGATGGGCATGGTGAGGTGTGCATATGTGCGTTGCAGTGCTCTTTGAATCCTTTGGCTCTGATTGAGGTGTGCATATGTGCGTTGCTGGGAGGTCGAAACAGCTTGAGATGCCAAATTCTGTTTGTGTCAATTTGAAGCCGGAAATTGGAGGTTTTTTTTTACTGAAGACAGCAACTCTAGTTCCCTTTTTGGTAAAAGGAGTAACAGAATGTTTTCACCTGTCAACACACATCGGAAGAGCAGGAGATTTGCACCTGACAACGCCCGTCGAAACACGGTGAGTATCCTGTTACTCTAGCTGGTATTCTAGTGTTAATCACCCGTCAGAAGCGCAGTAGATTTTTCACACAACACTAGAGTTACTCCTTTTAACAGTAGTATATATGATCGTTTCTATAACACTCTGCACATAGAACAGTTCAACTAGAGAGACAAGGTGTCCGGTTGAGCTCCTCTTGCAGCATCTCTTGCAGCATCTCTCATCCGGCTGAAGCTATGTGATGGTCGCCCCAATTTTTTAAACGGATATCACCAGGCATATGGTAGTGGGTAGGACAGCGGGTCCTGAAGGAATTTCAGTACTAGGAGAAGAAATGCCAACTTCAGCCGGGTTCTCCCGGTGACAGTGAGGAATGGCGAACACCGATCACGCCCTGCCATGCAGCAACGTCGATTGGAAGGCAGCCCATGTCCAGCATCAATGTCAGTTAGCGTTATCGCCGACATGTCTAGGTTTTCTTCGCAGGCAGAGCTGACCGATCTGTACTGTATAGAGTTGAGTGTGTAACTGGGGATGATAAATTGCAGTCAAATCCCCACACCAGGTTTCAGTTCTGGGTCAAAAGCTTTGGGCAGCACAGTTTGTCTAAAACTGCAGTATGTCAAAACCTCAGCGGATCCTGAAGGTATTTCAGTATCTAAAAAATGCAGTTTTCCATGGCTTTGGGAAAACCACTGACGCGTCTGCCAAGTCACTTTTCTCTGATTTTCAGCGATTGTTAGGTTGCATGGATAATCATGAAGATATCGAGCTGAGCCAAACTCAGCTACACTCAAGGAGCTACACGATCTGACCAGCTTGTGCTAACGGCTGCTTTATGCACGTTCATACAATAAAATAAAATAGAAAAAAGGAAAGAATGTACAGGCAAAAAGGGAATAGGAAAAAAAGAATGAAAACAAAATGCATAAGTAACAAACATGAAAAACAAAGAGAAAGAAGAATAGAGAAAAGCCACGCCGATCTACGCGTAACGGACCAGACAATACATCGAAAAGCCAGCCCCTCTAACTAAACAAGAATACAAGGGTCGTTTGGTTGGCGTCCGGCCATGCCAAAACCGAGCGAGCCAACACTAGTAGAAAAGGGGGCAACGGTCCAGGCCGGGTCAGCCCATTAGTCCCGGTACAGTCTAGAACCGGGACAGATGGGGGCATTGGACCCGGTTCGTGAGCCCAGGGGGCCGGTCGGGTCACGTGGGCCATTGGTTCCAGTTCGTCTGGACTTTTTGGTCCCGGTTTGTGGGACGAACCGGGACCAATGGTCCTGGCTCCTGGCCCACCATCATTGGCCCCGGTTGGAGGCATGAACCAGGACCAAATGGGTGCCTTTAGTCCCGATTCGCGCCACGAACTGGGACTAATGAGGTGCCTATATATACCCTCGCCCGCGAGCAGAGCACTTCAGTGCTTCGTTTTTCTGGGCCGGCGAGGGGAGGGGTTTGTGGTGCTCTAGCTCACCTCCTATGCACATGAGGTGTTCGATGAAATGCCCGAGCCACACTAGTTAAGCTTTCTCCTCTTGAAGCTCGACCTCAAAGCTCCATTTTCCTCGAGATTTGTCTAGATTTAGCGGTCCGTCACGCCCCACCCCCGTCTTCACCGCCGTCGATCACCCTCGCCGATCTCATCACCGACACCACCGTGATGAGCCTCTTGTTCTTATCTTCTTTCTGAAAGGAAAAATATTCTTACTTGTATGTTTAGATAGATACTTGTATCATTTTCTTACTTTTATTATTGCATCTTATATAGTGCGATGGTTTCGGTATCCGCCCCCGTCGGTCCTCGTCCTGTCTATGATTCGGATGTGGTATATATATTAATCTTTATAACTATTGGTTCATTTATTGTTTATGAAAATTATGCCGACCAACGTGACATAGATTTTATTTATCTAGGATGTATGTGAACCGGAAATTCCAACCGACCCTATTGTCGAGAGGTTAAATTTAGTTGAAGAAGAAAACAATTTCTTGAAGGAAAAAATAAAAAAAATTGAGGAGGAGAAGATGATATTGGAGTTGCATGTTGCGGATGTCGTCGATGATCACAAGATCAAGATGGATGCAATGCGCTTGAAGATTAGAAAGATTAGAAAATATGTCATTCATACCGAGGCTTGGTATCATTATGCCGTTGGATCAATTGTTACCTTGGTTGCGATTATGATCGTCTTCGTTTTCGCATTTAAATGTTTTACATAGTATCAATGTATGGTTTAATTAATTAGATGCTCTGGAGAGCTATATGTTGTTAGATGAGAACTATGTATGTACTTTGGTTTTAATGTGATGATGAACTTCTATTAATTTGGACACTCAATTATATATAATGCACGCAGATGAACCGGCAATGGATGTACGGTGATAGACACACCTCCGCCGGGTGATTGTCGATGCAAGGACGCAATGCAAGGTCATTGTCGATGCAACGACGCAATGCGAAAGTCAAAAGGAGAAGCTGAAGTTCGATCGCATGTTAGAAGATCACAAAAAAGGGTTGTACCCCAATTGCGAAGATGGCAACACAAAGCTCGGTACCGTACTGGAATTGCTGTAGTGGAAGGCAGAGAATGCTGTGCCTGACAAAGGATTTGAGAAGCTACTGAAAATATTGAAAAAGAAGCTTCCAAAGGATAACGAATTGCCCGACAGTACATACGTAGCAAAGAAGGTCGTATGCCCTCTAGGATTGGAGGTGGAGAAGATACATGCATGCCCT
This sequence comes from Triticum urartu, assembly GCF_003073215.2. Lineage (NCBI taxonomy): Eukaryota > Viridiplantae > Streptophyta > Magnoliopsida > Poales > Poaceae > Triticum > Triticum urartu. The sequence continues at coordinate 22,496,492 of NC_053027.1, read as the reverse complement.
AATGACTGCATCCTATACCGCAGTGCATACAAGGATCTGAACGCATGCCCGGTATGCGGTGCATTGCGGTATAAGATCAGACGAGATGACCCTGATGATGTTCACGGCGAGCCCCGCAGGAAGAGGGTTCCTGCGAAGGTGATGTGGTATGCTCCTATAATATCACGGTTGAAACGTCTGTTCAGAAACGGAAAGCATGCCAAGTCGATGCGATGGCACAGTGAGGACCGTAAGAAAGACGGGAAGTTAAGAGCACCCGCTGACGGGTCGCAGTGGAGAAAAATCGTGAGAAAGTATTGGGATGAGTTTGCAAAGGACCCAAGGAACGTATGGTTTGCTTTAAGCGCGGATGGCATTAATCCTTTCGGGGAGCAGAGCAGCAATCACAGCACCTGGCCTGTGACTCTATGTATGTATAACCTTCCTTCTTGGATGTGCATGAAGCGGAAGTTCATTATGATGCCAGTTCTCATCCAAGGCCCTAAGCAACCCGGCAACGACATTGATATGTACCTAAGGCCATTAGTTGAAGAATTTTTACAGCTGTGGAATGGAAACGGTGTATGTACGTGGGATGAGCACAGACAAGAGGAATTTAACCTAAAGGCATTGCTGTTCGTGACCATCAACGATTGGCCCACTCTCAGTAACCTTTCAGGACAGACAAACAAAGGATACCACGCATGCACACACTGTTTAGATAACACTGAAAGTATATACCTGGACAAATGCAGGAAGAATGTGTACCTGGGCCATCGTCGATTTCTTCCGACCAACCATCAATGTCGAAAGAAAGGCAAGCATTTTAAAGGCGAGGCAGATCACCGGAAGAAGCTCGCCATGCGTACCGGTGATCACGTACTTGCTATGGTCAATGATTTACACGTAATCTTTGGAAAGGGTCCCGGCGCAATAACTGTTCCGAATGACGCTAAGGGATACGCACCCATGTGGAAGAAGAAATCTATATTTTGGGACCTACCCTACTGGAAAGACCTAGAGGTCCGCTCTTCAATTAACGTGATGCACGTGACGAAGAACCTTTGCGTGAACCTGCTAGGCTTCTTGGGCGTGTATGGAAAGACAAAAGATACACATGAGGCACGGGAGGACCTGCAACGTTTGCACGAAAAAGACGGCATGCCTCCGAAGCAGTATGAAGGTCCTGCCAGCTACGCTCTTACGAAAGAAGAGAAAGAAATCTTCTTTGAATGCCTGCTCAGTATGAAGGTCCCGACTGGCTTCTCGTCGAATATAAAGGGAATAATAAATATCCCAGAGAAAAAGTTCCAGAACCTAAAGTCTCATGACTGCCACGTGATTATGACGCAACTGCTTCCGGTTGCATTGAGGGGGCTTCTACCGGAAAACGTCTGATTAGCCATTGTGAAGCTATGTGCATTCCTCAATGCAATCTTTCAGAAGGTGATCGATCCAGAAATGGTACCAAGGCTAAGGAGTGATGTGGCGCAATGTCTTGTCAGTTTCGAGCTGGTGTTCCCACCATCCTTCTTCAATATCATGACGCATGTCCTAGTTCATCTAGTCGACGAGATTGTCATTCTGGGGCCCGTATTTCTACACAATATGTTCCCCTTTGAGAGGTTCATGGGAGTCCTAAAGAAATATGTCCGTAACCGCGCTAGGCCAGAAGGAAGCATCTCCATGGGCCATCAAACAGAGGATGTCATCGGGTTTTGTGTTGACTTCATTCCTGGCCTTAAGAAGATAGGTCTCCCTAAATCGCGGTATGAGGGGAGACTGACTGGAAAAGGCACGCTAGGAGCGGACTCAATAATATGCAGGGACGGGCATTCTTGGTCTCAAGCACACTACACAGTTCTACAGAACTCTACCTTGGTGACCCCGTATGTCGATAAACACAAGAACAGTCTGCGCTCCAAACACCCGGAGCAGTGCGACGACTGGATTACATGTGAACACATTAGGACTTTCAGCAGTTGGTTGGAAGCACGTCTCAGAGGTGACAACACTGTTTGTGATGAGTTGTACTTGTTGTCCAGGGGACCATCTTTGACTGTATTGATTTACAAAGGATACGAGATAAATGGGAATACATTTTACACGATTGACCAAGATCAAAAGAGTACCAACCAGAACAGCGGTGTCCGCTTTGATGCAACAACCGAGAAGGGAAAGGACACATATTATGGTTATATAGTGGACATATGGGAACTTGACTACGGACAAGATTTTAAAGTCCCTTTGTTTAAATGCAAATGGGTCAATCTGTCAGGAGGCGGGGTACATGTAGACCCACAGTACGGAATGACAACAGTCGATCTGAAAAATCTTGGGTACACTGACGAATCGTTCGTCCTAGCCAATGATGTGGTACAGGTTATCTATGTGAAGGACATGTCTACCGGACCAAGAAAAAGAAAAGATAAGGAAATGAATACATCATACGATGAGCCAAAGCGCCATATAGTTTTTTTAGGAAAAAGGGACATCCTGGGAGTGGAGGGCAAGACAGACATGTCTGAAGATTATGAAAGGTTTCATGAAATTCCTGCCTTCAATGTCAAGGCTGACCCAAGCATCCTGATAAACGATGAAGAATATCCATGGTTACGGTGCAATAAGCAAATGACACAAGCGAAAAAAAAGTGAAAACTTTCTCCCACAACTATTATGATGATACCATGCCAAATTTGTAACAGACGAGTATGCTATGCCAACTTTTTCAGAGTTCATTTGAAAACTATGAATTTAGGTCGAATTTTCTCTATAGGTGCATCTATGTTCATTTTTTTAGTAAAGTTAATCACAAATGTGATTCACACCAATTTCAAAGAATTCAAATTTTAACTATTCAAATTTGAAAACTAATGGCACTAAGAGAAAGTTTATATTTTTTCTAAAACTAATGGCACTATTAGAAAGTTTATAATTTTGCTGACCTAAAAGCAAAAAGAATTAAAAAATAAAGCTAGAAACAAAATAAAATAAATAAAGCAACAAAGAAAACAAAAAAACTAAAAAAGTGTTTTCAAATTTAAAAACTAATGGCACTAACAGAAAGTTTATAATTTTTCTAAAACTAAAAGCTAAAAGAATTAAAAAATAAAGCAAGAAACAAAAGAAAATAAATAATGCAGAAAACAAAACAAAAAAACTGGAAAAAAAAATTAAATATAGGAACAATAAGTATTTAGTTCTAAGTAGAAACAAAAAAACAAAAAAAACAAAAAAGTGCCACCTACTAGGCCCCCACGGCCTGAATACGACTAGAAACCCTACCATGGGCCAGGATTCAGGCCCGCGGGAGGCCCAGTAGGCCCACAGGCACAGATTGCAGTGTTAGGCCCAAAAGCCTGCTTTAGAGAGGAGCTCGAGAGGGATGGCGCACCGCACCTTATAAACAGGTGCGCCTCCCTCTCAACTAGCAAGGTGGGACTAAATATTTGGGTTCGGGGCAGCACAGGCCTTTGGTCCCGGTTGTTGGCTCCAACCGGGGCTAAAGGGGGGCATTAGTCCCAGTTGGTGCTACGACCTGGGACTAATGCCACCCTTTAGTCCCGGTTGGTGCCACCAACCGGGACCAAAGACCGCCGCTTCCCGCCCTTTGGGCTGTTGAAAAGGGACCTTTGGTCCCGGTTGGTGGCACCAACCGGGACTAAAGGGGGACATTGGTCCTGGTTGGTGCCATGAACCGGGACCAAAGCCTTTTCTTTTTTTTTCTATTTTCTCTTCCTCTCCACTATTCCTTTCTTCTTCTCCTCTTCTTTTTCTTCTTTTTTTTCTTCGATCTTCTCCTCTTTTTTTCTTTTTTTTCTTCTTCTTCTTCTTAGTTTTTATCGGGAACGAGGGTGTCGAGGATCGCCGAGGGGTCGAGGGTCGGGAACTAGGGTCGAGGGTTCGAGGGGTCGAGGATCGCTCGGCACTAGGCAACCTCCCGACCCCTCGGCGATCCTCTCGAACATTCTTTCTTCTCCTCTTTTTTTTCTTCTTCTTCCTCTTTTTTTTATCGGGAACGAGGGTCGTCGAGGGACATAGATGTAGTGTCGTCGTTGTCGATATACCCCCTCCCGATAGCTTCAACACGTGGGGGGGGGGGGTCGATATTACCCCCTCCTTGAAGCGTTCTCGAGGCCACCCCAAACCCTTGAAGCGTTGTCGAGGCCACCCCAAACCCTAGAGAAGCAGCGTCGAGGCCACTAATTAATATATATGATTCCTTACTACGTTTGCCACTAATATATCCATTTGTCATGTTTGAATAATAATTGCCATGTTGTAAATATTTGTAGAAACTATGGACACCGCCCGAGACGAAGCAAACGAAGCGATGTTGAGGGACATAATCGCACAAGGAAGTGATGCCGTCTCGTTGTTTCTCAACGACACTGATGGTCTGGAAGGAGAGGGTGAAGAAGCTGGCTCCGGTGACCTAATGCCGGTGCAAGAAGAAGAACATGAGGACGGCTCCGGTGACCCAATGCCGGTGCAAGAAGGAGACCGTGATGACGGCTCCGGTGACCGAACCGAGTCCGGCCAGGTATATATATATTAGTTAAGCCTGTGCTAACTAGCTAATTGATGCATTCATTGTTTTGGTATGTACACATATTAATTAAGTCTTTGTTCTTTTTTCTAGCCCTCCGGATCGAGCACAACTGAGGTAAAGAGACGAGGCCCGAAGAAAAAGTTGAGCTCGGATGAAAGGTTTGAGATCATAGCAATCGCGCCCAACGGCCAACCTATTGAACCCATCCGAACAAAGAAGGCATTTGTTGCTCAGTGCGGGGTTCTGGTTAGGGACAAGATCCCGATCAGCATCCAGCAATGGTTGAAGCCGGCTACTGAAGACCCTGAGGTGTCTAACGTCAATGATATGCAGAAAAATGATCTTTGGACTGAGCTGAAGACAAATTTCACCCTACCGCCAGAGGATGATCCGGAGAAACCAGTTAAAGAGCAATTAATCAAGTTTTTTGCTCTTAAGAGGATGGCAGACCTATTCAGGAAGTGGAAGAAAGACCTGAATAGGTTTGTCGAGAAAAAAGAGACACCAGAATTCAAGGGCATATATGAGAAGATCAGAGATGACTGGCCTGCATTTGTGGCCCACAAGACATCGGAAAAGAGTAAGAAGATGTCGGCGACAAACAAGAAAAATGCTGCGAAGAAGAAGCTTCACCATCGCACGGGGTCAGGTGGCTACCTCGTAGCCCGGCCTAAGTGGGCCAAGGCTGAGAATGATCTGGTTCAAAAAGGGATCGAACCAGAGACAATGAGCTGGCCAGACCGTTGCCGGACTTGGTTCTTCGGGGCTGGCGGAACCTTGGACCCTGTAACAGGGAAGTGCATTTGGACGGACGAGCAACTTGACATACCCTTGAAGAAGCTTTGGTACTATATCGCTGCAGCGCAGAAAGGGACGTTCCTTCCAAACAGAGAGAACGACGAGCTCACATCGGTCCTCGGGAATCCTGAGCACCCTGGATGGATACGAGGCACACCAGGCTCCATTCCGTGAAGGGCTGGGTTTCCGGACGCAGGCAGTTACAAAAGCCAGGAGAGGAGGAAGAAAGTGTAGCAGTCCGAACTGCAGGCGCTTAAAGCAAGGGTACTCGGGATAGAGGAACGAGAAGCAAATCGCAGCAAACGAACTGCCGAAGCTACCCCTCCATCTCAGTGGAGAAGCAGCATGGCTTCCACCGAGCTGCTTCAGCCGGAGCTTGTTTTGACGGCTCCTGCCAGCTATCCCGTGGATGCTATCACGGAGGCTCAAAATTGCCACCTTATGACGCAATGGATGAATATGAAGGTCAAGGCGGCTGTTGGCTCTGTTTTTCCTAATGAACCCGACGCAACTTTTCACTGCCAGCCGATTCCAGAAGGATATGCTAAGGTGATGGTGGATGAAATAACGGAGGGATTTGAGGACCTCCCGCTTGACCACCCTACCGGAGAAGGGGAGACTCGGCTGGGTTCTGCTCTGAAGACTCCATGCCTATGGCGGAAGGAACTCATCAACCTTCCAAACTGGACGCCTCCGCCTCCTCCTCCTCCGGCGAGTCAGGGCACTCCGCCTCCTCCACCGCCTCCTCCTCTGGCGAGTGACGATCAGGGCCCTCGGCCGGCTCCTTCTCCGGCGCGTGGCGGCACTCCGCCTCCTTCTCCGCCTGCGCCGGCGCGCCCGAGCAGCTAGCCTACTCCTTCTCCGCCTCGTCAGCAAGGGCGGAAGAGACTCGCCGCCGCTCCGGCAGCTGCTCCAGCGCGTCGTAGTCCTTCTCCTCCGCCTCGTAAGCAAGTCAAGAAGACTGCCGCTCCGTCTGCTCTGCCGACGTCTAGCAGTACAGCCAGAGGCGGGAGGAAATACAAATTCGGTCCTTCTCTGAAGACTCCGGAGAAGTTACCATACGAGAGGACCCCGGAGGAGAACGCGAGGATCGCGCGAATCGAGAAGGATGACTGGTTTCAAGGGTTGAAAGCACAGAGACATCCACCTCCGAAGGAGAAAGTAGATCCGGTGAAAGTGAAGCGCACTTTGGCTGCCCTGGCAAAACCACCCAAGTCTTCGCCGAAAGGCAACTATGAGCGCATTATTGGAAAGGCATTTGTCGAAGCGGAGCGGTCGGGAAGTACTGTCAGTGATCAAAGGATGAAAGAACGACGAGCTGGGAAACAAATTGCCCAGCTCGGCGAACAAGCAAAGCAATCGTGCCCCCCGCTCAAGGTGCCTAGCGTCGATCCGAGGATGGTGCCCGGTTATAACAATCTTGACGATTACCTGCCCGACGATGTACATTATGATTTCCTGGACGTGCAGATACACAGATACGAGTACGGGAAGCCTCTCATCAAAGATGAAAGATCTCTATCAACGATGATGCGAAGATTGCACGATTGGTACCTGAAAATATGCAGAGAGTCTGGGGGGAGGAGTACTTTGTATGCGAGAGTTAAACCGGAGCATGACCTTGTTGGAATTGATCTGTTGCCTATTCCATTTGAGGAGTTCTATCAGTTTTTCAATCAATTGGCCCTCGGCTCAGCTCTTTCATTGCATGTATTTATAATTATCCTCACTATATTATGCAGATTGAAGATCGCCGAATTGAAGAAAAGACAAATCGGTGATATTGGGTTCGTTAACACAAATCTCATAGATGCAGTTCAGGTTAAACATCATGCCGCACAAACCGAGGCCAGCTTGCTACGATCATTCCAAATAAATGAACACAAAGATATAATACTCTTTCCTTACAACTTCAAGTGAGTGTTGTCTTGTGCATATTCGGTTTCCCTTATATATTAGTTCAGGTTATAGTAATGTAATTGATGAGTTATGCATGCGTGCGCAGTTTCCACTATATTCTCCTGGAGATTAGGCTTGAGCAGGGAGTAGTAACTGTCTTGGACTCGAGACGAAAAGATCCCCAGGAGTATGCGGACATGACTGCAATCCTCGAGAAGTAAGTTAAATCGATCATTATCCACCATATCAGCAAATTTGTTCATTTCCTGATATCAAGTAATTGTTTTCTTTTATCTGGCAGGGTTTGGAGAAAATTCAGCACAAAATCTCCGGGTCTGCCGAAGGAGCTGGAATTTAGATACCCGAAAGTAAGTACTATAGTACCATGTTCCGCGCGTCTCCTAGCTATTGATTCAAGCGCTAGTTTTATCAATACCATTTGGCATTCTTGCTTATCTGTTTGATTGACCTCTATTTCTTGTAAAGTGGTTGTGGCAGGAACAAGGGAATGATTTCTGTGAATACTACGTTTGCGAGTCCATCCGCCACACGACCTATGAGCGGGGCGGGTACTCTGACGAACAATATGAAGTGCGTAAGAAATAATATTCACAATTTTTGTTTATTACCATCATTTGTGTTGAGTTTCATTCATTCATATATATATATATATCTGTGTGTGTGTGTATTGACCCCCTTTTTCAAATTAGATGTTTCGGTAGCGGGATGAACTCCTAGCACCAGATCGCATGCGAGCAATTCAAAAGGAATTGGCGGCATTCTTTCTTGACCACGTGGTCGCTGAAGACGGAGAATACTATGTGGACCATGCGCCCATAATTTAGGAGATTATATTTGTAAAAGATAATTATTGTATATATGTAGCCGGTAGTGTCGGACGATAGATATACGAGAATTTGTTGTTCGACCAATCTCTCGGAGAAGGAGAGGTGGTCGATATCACTTCTCTCTGTATGCATATATGTTCATGACGATCTTCGGTTTCCTTCGTTTGCTTACTAGCTAGTTAGCGTGCCTAGTCCTTTCTATACGTATGTATAGTATGTAGCGTCGACCAAGCACGGACATAAGAGAGGACACTTCTCTCTATTAATTAGCTATCTAACACAATATATGAAATACCTAAATTAACCCCCCCAAAACCCCCAAACCCCCTCCCTTTAAAAAAAGACCAAAAACCCCAGCCACAGAAATGCTGACGTGTGGAGGTCTATTAGTCCCGGTTGGTGCCACCAACCGGGACCAAAGGCCCTCCTGACTGGGCTCGGCGCACAGGCCATGTGGAGGCCCATCTGTCCCGGTTCTGGTTTGAACCGGGACTAAAGGGTGAGGGCATTAGTAACGACCCTTTAGTCCCGGTTCAGGAACCGGGACAAAAGGCCCTTACGAACCGGGACAATAGGCCTGTTTTCTACTAGTGCAAATAGTTGGCGATGAAATTCGGCACCGCGAATTCACGACGAGAGGTTCGTGCGTTTATCATAATTTTGTGATTTATTTTAGACGACGATAACTGCCACACGTATAGGTGTTAAGGCTTAGTTTGGCAGCACTATTTTTGAAAAAACACAGTAATCCAAAACCTCAATTTTTAAATGCATGGGCAACGAATACTTCGGTTTTTAAAAACCATGGTTTTCCTCAGTTTTCACAATACCACCGATGAGTTTGGCAACTGATGTTTGACTTGCTGTGCCTTGCTCAACTATACCCATGGAGCTGATCTGCATGTAGAAACGGCGCCTAATGCATGCAGCATGTCATGCACGTCAAATCCCCTCCTAGCTACCCGGGCAAAAATAAATAAATAAATTGTGTGTGTACATGCGCCTATATACGGATAGAATCGATTGTGTAGCTCGCTTTGACCTGCTGCGTACGAGTGCTCCAACGACCAATCGATATACTCCACGAGCAAGTTTGTTTGAATCCCGCTTTACTCGCGTATTTTGCAGCCAGTGATCGGATAGAAGCTTGCAAGATCACTAGAAGAACGTAACATGCGCGTCGTCTCCGTAGACAAACCAACAAACAACCTGAAACGCCAAATAATTAGGAGCACTCTGTTGAAAAGACAATAGATAGATGTAGACGAGCAGGCAACGAATTTGCTCAGTTCGGTTTAAAAAAAAAAGTCCCGACCTCTTTTTTAGATACCGCAAAAAAACCACAGTATGACAGATACCTTGGTATTTCAAACTATAATATTTATTTTATCCAAACACCTCAAAGTATTTAATATCAAAGTTTTTTCAAAAACCATAGTATTTTCAGAAAACTGCAAAAATACTTTGCATCCAAACGCATCCTAAGGGGTCTGCCTGCATGTTTTGTATCGTGTTTAAGAGGACCAGCCCACACACCTACATGTGGGCAAAACAACTAGCGTCCACACATCTCCTTTTTTCTTACGGTCCCTCTCACACACCTACGTGTGGGCAAAATGCATAACGGCCACACGACCTCTCTCAGCCACCTACCTCACGGTCCCGCACGCCCCGCATGACAGTCACCACGCGTCCCTGCAGTTGCCATGGTCCGGACCCTCTTCAATGTCCGTTTAACTGCAGTTGCCATGTCGACAACTACAGTTGCCATGGTTGCTCAACTGCAGTTGCCATCTCAGGTCAAGTCCCAGATGCCATTTTGGACAACTGCAACTGTTGTATGGTCTGGTTTACTATAGTTGCCATGATTTGAAAACTTTAGAGGTTGCCACCTACTAACACTAAGCAGTTTCCATGTATGGTCTGGTTTACTACAGTTGCCATGGTTTGAAAACCTTAGATTTGCCACCTACTAACACTAGGCAATTGCCGCGTAGCGCTACAAAGAGACATGGCAAAACAACATGTTCGGGTAAAAAAGAGTTGCCATCTGTTTACAAGCACAATAGAGCAGTTGCTGTGTACCCTGCAAAACACATGGCAACTGACATGTTCGGTAAAAAAAAAGTTGTCATCTGCTTACAAGCACGCTAGGGCAGTTGCCATGTACACTGCAAAACGCATGGCAACTGGCAGCTTGGATGCGGAGAGAGGAGACGGGCGTGTGGGCGAGATGGCAAATGCCCACACACCAACCCTTGTGCATGAGTAAAAACTGACGTGTGGACGAACTGCTAGACGCCCACACACCAGACCCTCCGTGTAGTGAAATGGACGTGTGGGCGACCGGATGAATGCCCACACACCAGCCCAGTCCTACGTGGCATCATAAACATGCCAAGATTCATGCACCCACAAACGAACGCGGATCC